>NC_060148.1:106072263-106373429 GCF_021461385.2 Schistocerca piceifrons
TCTTCCCACACCTGCGACATGAAGCGGGTCTGAGGGCTCTGGACGTCACCCCGCTGCACAGTACTCTGCACTCGTGCATCAGGCAGCTGCAATGGGGCGGAGCCAGCGGCAGGCAACCTGCACGTACGGAACTTTAAAAACTCTGCATTCAAGACGTCTAAAATGAGTATTATCTTAAGTATGGCCATTTATTTTAAGAGAGGACGGGTGTTTGGTATCTAGGGTTGAGATCTCGCAAGTGTACGTTTTTCTCCTTACAAAACAAGGTCGAGTTAGTTATGTTTATGTGGAAGGTCACAAGTAATAAACGTGAAGGTTGAGGACAGATTTCATTCGATGTCAGATAAGGAGAGATCATGTTGACACAGCAGTAGAGCACACCGCCTCTAGCCTCGACAAGGGCCTGAGTTGGCCGACAAAGAGAGTCCACGAGTCTCTCCAGTTGTGTCGTGTTCAGCTGACGTCACTCAACAGGTCCCGTAGAGCCGCCAGACCGCAGGGACGTTGAGACCGCCGCTGTCCACACGCTGGAGCCAGACATCTGCTGTGAGGCTGAGACCGGATGGCTTAGCGGGCATGTCGGGATGCGGCGGGAGTTGATTGAGTGTTCGGCCGTCCAGCCAGGAGCGTGTCCACGCGGCCTGTGAACACGGCTGCTGTCTTGGGAGCGTCCCCAGGGTACTCAGCATGAAGGTAGCGCACAGGTCCCGATTAAAAAATCACTATGCGATGTGATGCGATCCAGACTGCTCGCTCACTAAACTTCCGCACAGATCTCTGACACGTGACGTTTTAAGACTCCCGTTCATTGTCGTTGCGATAAAGGTGACAATGCAGGAAGGTACTGTAACGTTTACGAAATTTTTAGACCTTTAATGCCATACGCTACAGAGCGTACGGGGATCCACTGCACGATGCCAACCCCAGCAGAACAGACACTAAGAGTCGCAAGAAACGACAGAGCCCGTGTCCTTAGAAATAGTGTAAAGTGCGTTATAAAAAGTAGCGGAATTTGGCACATTGTGTACATTTATTTACTTCCTTATGCGTTTATTCCACCTGATAAAATTAAGGCATTTGTGCACTCTCTTACATATAACCTGACATCTCAGTAAGTCAACATTACGACATGCGAAGTACACGAGCAGCACACGGTAGTGATAATTATACTACTTCTGCTAATAACAACAACAACAACAATGGAGACACATAAGGACACGCGTTTCTCTTGATGGTACATGCACAACTGTTGATACACATCCCCAGTGATAAAATCAACTGCTGATGTACAATTTTGCAACTGTAGCAGGTATTATCACTCATGACAGAAATTAATGTATGGGGTTTCATAAACTCCACATGTTATGCTTTATATCAGAATACACATACTACAAAAATTGTAGCTCTGCCTCTTTAAGTTGACTTAGATGTAAAACAGTGAAACTGTTTCAAACTGTGGATGCATTACTTTTACATGTTTGTTCGCCTTTCTTTTAACAAATTACATGATAAAAATATCAAAACTTTATGTATTGCTATTACATAACATTATTGCTTCAGTACAAACAGTCATGATTGCACACGACGTTTGACCTTGGAGCGGAGTGGAAGAGAGGGGAGTCCCTTTCTCTCTCCCTCTGTCGATCTTTGTTTTAACTCGCAACCGTCGGTAGCTATAGAAAACTCTCGCTTCCCCACAGGAGGTATGCTTCGAAAAGGATCGAGGCACAGAAAAGTTCCATCTGAGGTTACGTCCTGGTGAGGCTCTTGTTAATATTCGTACTTCTGTATTTATGGGAAGAATTTTCCGATTATCTACGTCTATAAGTCGAAATCTATCGTTTTGTAAATCCTGCTCGTAGTTTGTCTGGCACGTGTAGGGCCAGATATTAGCTCAGATCTCAATTGAATTGCGATGAAGAGTGGATAGGAGTTGAAGAGAATTGTCTGGAAGAATAAATGCGGGAAGGAGTGGGACACTGAAGTGGATGGCATTCATGAAATGCCTCTGAATTTCTCTTGGGCTGTAGATACTACGTTGATGAATACCACACAGGCAGTTCATTTGAACAGGAGTGGACATCTATGAAAAGGGCATCACCGAAGTTGGACAAACAAATAACTGGCAACCAATGCTGGACAATCGCAATAAAGTCATGAGAGGTTCAATTGAATATTTTATTAGAGCACGTTACGCGTTTCGGGATTACACCCATTTTCAGACATATGTTACAAACAAGTACAAAACATAAGCGAACAGCACACTCAACACGTCTCAACGTTACATAAAATGAGATGTGATCATGTGAGTTACATACCGCACACTTCAACTCCTTCCTACGCAACCAGGCGTACAGCCTTGACAATTCAAAGAAAGTGTCGAATAATATATGACTGCGGCTCGAGCAGTCTTGAAGCAGAGCGTATACTGACGCTAAACAAGTCAACCAGCAGCGAAGTGCCCTCGGTAGGGGCTGCTGTATGGTTTACATGTAATTTAAGGATAATATACTCATCATATAAATCTAACAGGGTGTAATTACGACTAGCAGTCGGAATGGTACTTCTGTACACGTTAACACTAAAAGTTTCTTAATTTTTTTTTTAAATCCAAATTTTTTTTATATTGCCATACTATGCCTATAACCAGTAGTGGCACTAAACACAGCTCAAACCATATGTCAATATAAAATAAATAATAGGGAGAGGGGGGGGGGAGTTCCTTGGTGAATAAACCTTTCAACCTCTCAAATCTCTAAAAGAATACCACCAAATTAAATATAACCAACATTATCCATCATAAACTAAAACCCTGTGATCAGCTCGCGTACACAAACTGTAAGTAGGCTGTTTAGGCTTTCTTTATGTAAGTTTGCTGTTTATGTTTTCTTATTGGCAACGTTACGTAGCGCTCTCTGTATGAAAATCACTGGCTGTGCTGTGTGCAGTATGTGGCTAGTTTGCATTGTTGCCTGCCATTGTTGTCATGAACTGCTAAACTGCTATAGCTGGATGTGAACAGCAGATTGCGTTGCGCAGTTGGAGGGGAGCCGCCAGCAGTGGTGGATGTGAGGACAGAGATGGCGGAGTTTGAAATTTGTAAAAATTGATGTCATGAGCTGCTGTATATATTATGACTATTGATGACTATTAAGGTAAATACAGTGTTTGTTCTCTATTAATATCTTTCATTTGCTAACTATCCCTATCAGTAGTTAGTGCCTTCAGTAGTTTGAATCTTTTATTTAGCTGGCAGTAGTGGCGCTCGCCGTATTGCAGTAGTTCGAGTAACGGAGATTTTTGTGAGGTAAGTGATTTCTGAAAGGTGTAGTTTAATGTTACTCAGGGCCATTCTTTTGCAGGGATTTTTGATAGTCAGATTGCGTTGCGCTAAAAATACTGTGTGTCAGTTTAAGCACAGTCTTGTACAATTGTTCAAAAGGGGACGTTTCATATGTCGACCCTTAGCCTAGGATACCTCACTGGAATCTTCTGATTTTTTCTTGTAGTTTGTGTATTTAGTGTAGCTTTTGTTTATTGCTAGTGCGTAATTGTAGAGAGAATCTCCTTTGTAGTTGCAGTCTTTCATTGTTGTACAGTAAAACAGTTGTGGCATGCATGTATCTTTGCGCCAAGTATTTCGCTGCTGCAATTAACTAGATATTATTTTCAGTGCTATGTTAATGTGTTCTCTTATTTTTTGCTCTTCAAATTGTGTTTTTGTGTGTTATCGTGTGAAACATTGTCTCAATAATGGCGTGTGAAAAACGTAACACTCGGCTCCAAAGTAAAATGAGAAACGACAGTGAAGACGAAAGCAATGTGTTAGCGCCACTGTGTAATGAGTTAACTAATGTTCAAAGTAGTAATTTGGTAACTGTGCATAGGGAAATGGAGCGGGCGTCAGACAATGGCGTAGGCAGTGAAACAGGTAGTGAACAGGGAAGCATTGTCGATCGATCGGTCGGCAACAGCTCGGCTCAGGAATCCGAAATGATAGGACACAATTTTGCAAATACTGTAGATTCAGGTTTTGCGTCCTCACCGTTTTCTCAAATGAGTCAAGACACATTTTCCACTTGTCAAAATGTGAATGTTGCCGGTGCAAATTCACTGCCGAAAAGCACTGAGGAACATGTTTCAGACACCAGTGCATTGTTATTACAGTTAATGCAACAAATGGGACAAAGGCTACAAAAGTTAGACACAACGCTTGAACAAAATCAGAAACAAATGGGACAGAATCTTCAAAAGTTAGACACAATGGAACAAAATCAGAGACAAACACAGCAAAAACTTCAAAAGTTAGACACAATGGAACAAAAGCTTCAAAAGTTAGACTCAGTGGAACATATGCTTGAACAAACACGTGAAGATTTAACTACTGAGTTACATAAAATAGAATCGAAATGTCAGAAAGTCTGTAATGACGTAAAAACACAAATTTGTGAGCATTTCCAACCTATTTTTTCGCGTCATGAGAATGTATTACAGAATCACGAAGCAGCCATAAAAGAACTGCAAACCATTGTTCATGAAAATCATGAGACCTTGTGGGCTAAAATTGACTCAGTTGCATCTACCGATTCGGTTACGCAACTGGCAAAAACTCAGGAAAACTTAAAGAACACAGTAGATTCGATTTCAACACAAATGGACACTCTGAAACTTGGTTCAGAAAAACACACTGAGGAAATGTGTTCACTATCGGAGAAAGTAGCTGAACTTTCGGATCAGGTCACTAACTTATCTACAAAGGTAGATGATGATCTGAATGACACAAGACCCGTAGCCTTCACTGACACAGAAGACTATGAACAAATAAGAAAATTCAAACAAAATCAAAATCAAATTAATACACAGTATAAAAGAGAAATCCGGGAAGTACAAGATCAGTTGACGCAGGTGATACAAGAATTACGTATTTCAGAGGACACTCGCGCCCCAATACTGGAAGAGGGACATAGAAATACGGAAAAGCCACAATATAATAACACAGAGCATTTCGGTAATTATGAAAGAAATTGGCAAGGTGCACCGAATTTTGAGATGGAACCGCCGACACGACGTAACAATGACCGATATGTGACTCGCCGACATGATGATTTTGACTATAAGCTGTTCATTACTACACGTAAATTCAAAACATTTAAGAATTCTGGCAACGACATTCATCCACAAGCGTGGCTCCATCAATTCTCTCATTGTTTTCCTCCCAACTGGTCATTAGAACACAGATTAGAATTTATGTGTGGCTACTTGGAGAATGAACCAGCTGTAAGAATGCGATCGGTCATTCACGATTGCCACAGTGAAGGAGAATTTTACCATGCCATCCTTTCAGCATATTGGTCTCAAGCTACACAAGACCGCGTAAAACATAGCATCATGATGATGAAACACTTTGAACAATCTGAATTTTCCAGTCTTGTCAAATATTTTGAAGACATGTTGCACAAGAATCAATACCTGTCAAACCCATACAGCCCCTCAGAACTCATCCGCATTTGCTTAATCAAACTGCCCGAACATTTGAGACATATTATTTTAGCAGGACGTTGCAAAGACGACATTGAAGCTTTTCAAGGACTGTTACAAGAACTGGAAATTGACACAGACAGTCGTGGGATGCGAAAACAGGAAATCAATCACTACAGGTCACATCCGTCACAATTCCGTGACGACAGAAATAATAACTGGACACGACAAGTCTATTCTTACAACGCAAATCGTGACCAAAACAGACACCACCCGTATGACAACCGTTGGCAGAGTAGTAATAATTACAGGGAAAGATCACCTCTCCACAGTAATGACTATCACAGAGACAATCAGAGAAACAGACAATATGGGAACCAAAATAACTATTATCAAGGGAGACAGAATAACTTTAGACGCAACGGTCCAGCGCGTAGTTACGATTCAAGGAGAAATTCTCCACCATGTGACCGACAAGAAAGAAACTATGGAAACTACCGACATGACGACAGACGATATGATCGTAACGACAGACCTGAATTGCATCAGAACTGGCGAGATTTAAACAGAGCAGAGCACTCTCGTCACGATGAATTTGTAGAAGTTAGGTCTCCAAATCCCAATAACGAAGCGCGCCAACAAAGAGACAATAGGCGATGACTCACACTACTGGCAGCCACAAGACGTACTTATGAAACTGATGACGCAGCTGCCGTAGCTAGTAATTACGTAAAAATGGAAGACATTAGGGACATCTTACTCCAGGAACAGGACGTAACACGTAACACCATTGCATATCCTGTGATTCACATTACTGTAAATGACGTAAAATTTACGGCAGTACTTGACTCTGGCAGTCCCATTTCAGTAATTAGTGAAACAGCTTTTAGCAAATGCAACAAATCGAACGATTGCCCCACACTTCCGTTACGTAAGATTAAATTACAAGGTGCAATCTTTGGAAAAAGTGTAGATGTACGCCAACAAACCAACTTAGAATTCTTTTGTCAAAGCCACAGCTTCTCTATGAACTTCCTTATTGTTCCATTATTGTCGACGGAAATTATACTGGGAGTAGACTTTTTGAATGAATACAAAGCAATCTTAAGCTTTCACGATGCTGAAATAAGTTTAGAGAAAGAAGGTAAGTCAATAGCTTTGAAATTTGAAGACTGGCTCTCAAACCATGATGAGGAAATTAATCGGCTTTACCTTCTGTTAGATAACAGTTCGGAATTTTCTACGGAACTAGACACCAACAATCACTCTGCAAGTACTGAAAGGGATGATATCGACGGCATATTTGAAATTAATGAGTTAATTCAGAATAAAATTCAAACAATTGAGAATTGTAATGACACTGATAGGCAGGACCTTTTTGAGATTTTACAAGCACATTCCACAGTTTTTACTCACAAAACAGGAACAATCAAGGGATTTCAATACCAATCTCGTGTTCGTGAGCATACTAAATTTTGTGTTAGACCATACGTAATTCCAGCACATTATAGGGACCGTGTTAGAACAGAAATACAATCTATGCTTGACGAGGGCATTATTGAGCCTGCAGTAAGCTCATACAACAATCCGTTACATGTTGCTGAGAAGAAAAATGGATCGATCAGACTTGTCTTAGATTCGAGACAAATCAATACTATCATTATTCCTGAAACAGACAGGCCGCAGACGATGGAAGAACTTCTTCAAAATTTTAATGGTGTAAAAGTGTTGTCTTCCATTGATCTCAGATCCAGCTTTCATCAGATCGAACTTCATCCAGAATGCAGAAAATACACAGCTTTCCTTTGTTTCGGCGTTTGTTATCAGTTTCGGAAACTTCCTTTTGGTTTGAACATTTCTTCAGCAGCATTCATTCGCGGGTTAAATTCCATATTACCTGAGTTCTTAAAACGTCACATCACCTTATATGTGGACGATATTCTAATAGCAGAAGCCTCATGGGAACAACATAACCGCATCCTCAACAGTTTGTTACGTATTTTTGCAGAATCTGGAATTACAGTTAACTTGGAAAAGTCTGAATTCGGTAGGTCAAAGGTGAAGTTTTTAGGACATATTATTTCTTCTGAAGGCATTCAGCCGGATCCTGAAAAGTTAGAAGCAATCAGAGCCATTCCAGTTCCATCCACAAAAAGACAAGTCCGCAGTTTTCTAGGTCTCGTAAATTTTTACCGTCGTTTTCTGAATATGCAAATTCTAGTTACACCAAAACTTTGTTCTCTCACTGGAAAAAATACTATTTGGAACTGGGACGAACAAGCACAGTTGGAATTCAATTCTTTGAAAGAAGCGTTACTTCACGCGCCAATACTAGCTCATCCAGATCTGTCACAAGATTTCTGCCTTAGCACTGATTCTTCCAAAGTTGGTCTTGGTGCCCATTTATTTCAAGAAGCCATAGAAGATGACATTACTGTTCAGAAAACCATTGCTTTTGCTAGCCGAGTGCTAACAAAATCTGAAAAAAATTATTCCGTTACTGAATTAGAAGCTTTAGCTATCGTTTGGGCATTTAACAAATTCCGTTTCTTTCTTTCTGGTAAGCACGTAAAAGTATACAGTGATCACCGTGCATTACAATTTCTTATGTCTTCAAAATTAAATCATGATAGGTTAAAACGTTGGGCATTGTTTCTGCAAGAATTCCGCTTCACAATAGTCTACATTCCCGGCAAGGAGAACATTGTTGCGGACGCACTGTCACGCGCACCGGCTGGGCTTGAGAAAAGTAACACAGAAGGCAACCTCGAAAAAAATTTCAGTATTCTTTACATTCAGAAAGTCGCCTTTGAAAACTTCATCACCACATCTTTAAAGGACATTGTTCATGAACAAGATAAAGATCCGATTTGGAAAGATATCAAAAGTAAATGGCATGAAAAGACACACACTCAGATTCGGCATTATTACCTGGTTAGAAACAACATACTCTTCAAACGCTGCACTGTTGATGACAAGCTATGGGTACTTTTCATTCCAGACGATTTTGTTAATAAGCTCATTTGGTACATTCATTTCAGCTACGCACATTTTGGCCCACGAAAATGTTATCATATTCTTCGAACGACTTGTTATTTTAACAATATGGAAAAGAGAATTCGAAGAGTCTTGTCTATTTGTAAACTTTGTCAAAAGGCGAAACCATCTACTATCTCACATCGTGCTCCGCTGTTTCCTATCATTCCTTCTAAATTAAAAGAATTTGCTGCTGTTGATCTCTTGGGACCGCTTGTCAGAACATCTAATGGATTTGCATACGTTCTAGTCGCTGTTGAACTTACTTCAAAATTTGTTTCTTTCACTCCGTTACGTAAAGCCACTGGACGGTCTGTATCCAACGCCTTTGTTAAAAATTTCTTACGTGAA
Organism: Schistocerca piceifrons; assembly: GCF_021461385.2. Classification (NCBI taxonomy): domain Eukaryota; kingdom Metazoa; phylum Arthropoda; class Insecta; order Orthoptera; family Acrididae; genus Schistocerca; species Schistocerca piceifrons. Next base: position 106,081,129 of record NC_060148.1, read on the forward strand.
GTTGGACACGTTAGTAAAGTCATTTCAGATAACGGACCGCAATTCAGATCTGCTGTTTGGTCACGCATGCTTCGGAATCATAAAATCAAACCTGTTTTTATTTCATTGTATTCACCACATTGTAACCCGTCTGAACGGATTATGAAAGATATCAATAAGCTTTGCAGACTTTATTGTCACAGAAAGCATCATCATTGGGACAGATATTTACACTTATTTCAAAATGTGCTGAATGAAATGCCTCATGATTCCACTGCTTTACCACCTACTCTTGTACTGAAGAATGTAGAACCTCCGAACAGAATCAGAGAGCTTGTATCTTTCCCGAATACACGTAAACTTCGACGCAAAGACATAATTGATTTGGCTCTTAAAAATATAAAATCTGCAGCAGACAAAAGGAGAAAACTACACGGTAAAGCAAATGCAAAGAAATTATATATTGGTCAGAAAGTTCTCATTAAAGCACATTCATTGTCACATAAGAAGAAACACTTGAGTCACAAATTCTTTCTAGTTTACAATGGACCTTACAGAATCCGACGTATACCACATGATAATTGCGTTGAAGTTGAAACTCTGCGTACTAGGAAGAGTAAAGGTTTACACCACATTTCTCATGTAAAACCATTTATTGACAGATAATCTGCTTTTTTAACTTAGTCTTTTCAATTTTCACTTCACGCTACTTGTACAATTTGTCAGACTTAAGAAACCGTTAACATGCAACATTTTGGTTTGCTTACGAGTGGATTCTGGATTTGAGGTGCTTTCTGTGAAATGCCAGATGACACAGTGGTTGGTTTGTGTGACAGCTACACGATTATATCACGACGTTACTAATGAGTGACAATTTACAATGTTGCTTTTGCGGTGTATCTGTTTGATATCTGCACAGTTTTTCTGAATTCTTCTGTAAAGTAAAACATGTTTTAGTGGTGACTTTTGTGCTATTGCTACAAGGAGACAGCCTTTTTCGTAGGACAACAATACGTTACAGCACAGTACTTTCCTCATCACGGCAATAAGCGTAATAAGTATGATATCTATACGCAAAGCATTTCACTTTTGTGTATCATGAGGTAAGTACATTGACTTCTGCAGAACTTAGCTTTCGGAGGACAATAACTACGACACTTCCCAGAGATTATCTTAGAGCAAGACGCACAGTTAGCGCTACTGGACACGTATTTGAGTGATTAATTTTGTACTTAAGACATTTATTTTTAGAGATTTTTGAATTACAAAGAAAGTTTTTCGTGACACATTTCATTTCATTGCTGTAAGCTGTAATACCTGAGGATACAATTACAATAAACCTCAGGGGGGTACACGCCTACTTTGTGTACCATGTGCCTGGCAAGCACAAGGAGCCCTAGCTAATATGGTATTTGCTTATACAATTTAACACATCGTTACCATATTTTTCTAACACATAAATTACACAGCTATCTGATCATTTAACAGAGAAACAAACATCTTTTTACTACGTCAGTGACACATGTGTACGCAATTACAGAGTTGGATGACTTCACACTTAAGAAATTGTACTTTGTCTGTACTGTGTGAACTCTTCATATTTTTTTTGGTACCATTGTGATACTATGAGAGCTTTGAATGATGTATTTTGGTATGAGATCATAATTTTTAAAGTACGTTTGAGGTAGATGACACTACTGAAATGAGCAGAGAATTTTCTTTAGGTTTTGAAATCATTGGAGGAAGCTACGACGTTTTTGACATTTGACTGAGGTGTTATGATGTTATTTTTACGACGACGATGTGTATTATGCTGTTGAGGTATGTTTATGTCAATAAAATTCTTGACCTGTGAAATGTTTTTATATGAGACTGTCACTGTAGCGGAAACTGCTGTCGTAAATATTTCCGTAAGAAAGTTAAGTGACCACCTGCACATAATGCGACGTGGGCACCCAGGTGTGTCAGACACCTGGAGAACAAGCCTTTTCAGACGCTCAGGTAAAAAAAAAAAAAGCCATTAGGGTGTGCCAGAGGCACAGGTGGAAGAGAAGGACAAAGAGAGGCCTATACCCCTGTTTATGACATTCCTTTGTAGAGGGCATCGCTAATGCGACACGCTCGTTACTTGAAAACATATGATTTTTGTAATGCGTTGTGGGCACACAGCTGTGTCAAACACCTGGAGAACAAGCCATTAGGGCGTGCCTTTCATCGCTAATGCGACACCCTCGTTACTTAAAAACATATGATTACTCGCACTTTGTGCTAATTATTGAAATGCTTATGAATTGATGGGAAATATTCATACATCTGCTCACCTGATTATGACAAGTGTCTTTCTACGAGAGTTGAGAGCCATTAACTTATGAAATGAAATGTCACATGACTACTGAATGACATTTTTATGCTTTGGTTTGCGTAATTGCTTATTTCATTTGATATCTGGTTTCCAGCTGTGTTGCAGCATTGCTTTTATAAAATGAGATGCATTTGCTAATGTGAACTCTTTCTGTCAACAGATCTATTAAATAATTATTTTATGATCCACATTCTTTAAAAAAGGAGCACTTGGAAAGGAAAGAACAATAAGAAGGAACTAGCAACAGTAAAACAAAATTTTCTTTTCAAGTACATGGTAATATTTTTTTTACAATAAGTTGTTATGGTGCACCACTTTAATTACATAGACATTAAGATGACCACTTTAATTACATAGACATTAAGATGTGAATATGCTTTTCCCTTTTCTGCATTGTTGTTTTTACTGTAATATTTTTTCTGCTTGAGCTATGTCATGTTTAGGTATAAGTTGCTGCTGTTTGCCAGGCATAGTGTTACTGAATTGGACTTTGTGTTACTCTTCTAAGCTAGTTTTTCTTGTTTCCTGCATTGCCTTATATTAGTTGTAATATTGCTCTTGCTTTGCTAATTTATGCTGCTAGCTTTGCCAATTTGCATTTTTTGTCATTTCTGTTTGTGTTGATTTGTTGTGATGCTGCATTGCCTCGTCCCTTGGTATATATATCTGAGCTCAGTAGATTTAAGTTAGCTTAAGAGGGGGTAGACTATATAAGAAACTGACTATGGAGAATAGGTAAAGAATGCATTGCGAAGAAAGATTTGGGCCCCAATGAGTATTGTACAATCAGAAATAATTATTTTGAAAGAAATATGAATAGAATACAGGAACGAGGTATAGGTAGGATTTTCTTGGAAATAAATGATGAGGTAAGCAATGTGTGAACATATAAATACAGAAAGCATGCTTAGATAGGATTTTTTTGGTGGAAGCAAAGGTTGAAATAAGACGAACGATCTATGGAATGAAGGGAGATCTCCAAGCAAAATACTGCAGTAAAACAAACCATGTCCTTTCCTCTTTGCTGCTTTTTCCCAATATGTAATTGTGTGTTGTCCTTTCTTTTTGGTGTTATCCCACTATGTTTTTGTGTACCCTTGTGTATTTGTGTTTTTCCTGTCTTTATGTGTTTAGCTGATGAGAGCTATGTTGTAGAATTTTTCTAATACTCTGTTATTTTCTTTGTAAAGATGCTTAGACATTATTTATTCTGTGTTGTTTTAATGCTCATGTGTGAAGTTGACGTTTCAAAAGTGATTCTGATCTTTTATGTATGTGCTCATGTCATCATTCCTGTAACACTGATGTATATGTTTATTTCTATTCTTTTGTAAAGCCTGTACTACAAATGTTATCTGTATTGTTATGTTTTTAATGATGTATTTTGGATCTTTGTAATTGTATTCTTATGTTATATAATTGTAATTGACGCCAGTTAATCAAATTAAGTAACTTGAAAGCATTCATTTCACTGCACACATTTCTGTTGGTCATAGTATATGGACAATATGTGAGAAGTAGGGACTGTTAGTGTTTGCACGTGTGTTACTAATTCAGCAAGGGACTGGATAACAGCATTGCTGGTTCTAAGGACAATTCCACAAACTTTGTGAGTGGACAAGTGGGGGTATATGGACTTGCTATCTTCTCTGCAAGACTCTTCGATGGTGATTGTGCACCTGCACAGTCGCAACAGATGGCTGCTGGCCATCTCTACAAGGACTACAGTGGGTCTGCACCTCTGGTGGCCCACCAATACAATACTCTCTACCAGGACTGCAATGGGTCTGCTCTGTGATGACCTACCTACCAATATTCGTCAGAACTTCGAATGACTCTGCTGTGGGTTTGCTCCATTGTGGCCCATTACCTGTCAGCATGTCAAGAGTCAGCACGGTCTTTCCGTTGGAAGGACACCACTACTTCTTCAAGACTGCATGGAAATCCACTACTTCTGTGTGCAATTTCTTTCACTAATGAGACTTTGTGAAAAAAAAACTGTAATTACTATTATGATGAATGATCAGGACTGTCTTTATGGACTGTGAGAAAGTTTTAGCTCCTGACCAACATTGTATCAATAATTGTGTGCATTTGATTTCTTTGTTATTGTAATTGTAAAAAAAAAATTTTTAACAAATATGTATTGGCCACTGGCCAAAAACATTTGTAAAATTTTTTGTGGGGCGCATGGGGGCTATGTAAGTAGGCTGTTTAGGCTTTCTTTATGTAAGTTTGCTGTTTATGTTTTCTTATTGGCAACGTTACATAGCGCTCTCTGTATGAAAATCACTGGCTGTGCTGTGTGCAGTATGTGGCTAGTTTGCATTGTTGCCTGCCATTGTTGTCATGAACTGCTAAACTGCTATAGCTGGATGTGAACAGCAGATTGCGTTGCGCAGTTGGAGGGGAGCCGCCAGCAGTGGTGGATGTGAGGACAGAGATGGCGGAGTTTGAAATTTGTAAAAATTGATGTCATGAGCTGCTGTATATATTATGACTATTGATGACTATTAAGGTAAATACAGTGTTTGTTCTCTATTAATATCTTTCATTTGCTAACTATCCCTATCAGTAGTTAGTGCCTTCAGTAGTTTGAATCTTTTATTTAGCTGGCAGTAGTGGCGCTCGCCGTATTGCAGTAGTTCGAGTAACGGAGATTTTTGTGAGGTAAGTGATTTCTGAAAGGTGTAGTTTAATGTTACTCAGGGCCATTCTTTTGCAGGGATTTTTGATAGTCAGATTGCGTTGCGCTAAAAATACTGTGTGTCAGTTTAAGCACAGTCTTGTACAATTGTTCTAAGGGGACGTTTCATATGTACAATTGTTCAAAAGGGGACGTTTCAAAACGTCTTAGGCGGCATCTGTTATAGCCAACGGCAACCACATCGGCGGAAGCCATCCGCCTATCGAGTTGCAGCCAAGTGATACTCATGGGCCATGACTGCCCAAACAGAAGCCTTCAGACAGCAACTTACACTCCTCTACCACATGGAAAAAGTTTAATGGTGAGAGGAAGAGCATTTTCATAAAATCCCAAAAGATACGTGGGCTATACCTCATACATTCCTTATATAAACTAGTGGCACGACAATTGCTCGAGTTCTACATATGCTATCCGGATACCGGAGAGATATAGATTTTTAAAAAACACAAAACATTAAAAGTGTTAAATCTTTAGACTAAAATCAATAAAATAAACCATGGTGTCACCAAAGAGCACCCAAAGGGCACCGTGGTGGACAAATCTGTAAATGCCAACCTATATGCCCATCTAACTTTCCCTGTATGACGTTAAACTAGCCAACCACTAGGCAAAAAACCTAGCTTATCATAACGGTACGTGGACAGAACACCACCAGCTCCTATAAAATACACAATCATACTTCTAATGAGGAGTTCAAAACAGTATCCGTTCAAACAAGCCAGAAAACCAGTTGTCCCCACCGGAAGCCTGTTTCTTAAATACTGGGTGTGCAGCGTGCTGTATACGTGCGTAGATCTCCAGATCTTCAGAGTTATCTAAAATTTTCCCTTTAGGTTATAAATGCTGAATTCTTAGGCTATCTTCTATCGGGGCCCGCTTTTGGCCAGTCTCCCTCATATGGCAGCCCAGCCCACTATTGTTACTATAGTAAAGTTCTCTAAACCTTGTGGCAAAATCCCTACCCGTCTGGCTAATGTATGTCCCAGCACATCCCTCACACTTAAATTCGTATATATCGAATTTCTTAAACTTATCTGTTTTCCCTTCGTCCTTATGTAGTAATATTCCCCCAACTTCTTTTTTGTATGGAAGCCTACGAGAACGCCTGCTCTAGTTATTTTTTGGCAACATGGTCAAACATATTCCATTGACACAAACTTACTATTTAATTTTTGGCGGCCTGACTGCCGCGTCCTGTTAAGAATTTTAGCTCCAAACTCTCGCATAAATTTTTCCTAGCACCCGTTAGCCCGTCGTAATTACACCCTGTTAGATTTATATTCGGAATATATTATTATTGAATAACTTGTGAATGCAGCGCCCCGACACTTTCGTTGCGTTGTGAAGACTGTACGCCTGGTAGGGTAGGAAGGAGTTCAAGGTTGAGGTATGTAACTCATATGACCAGATCTCATTTTATGTAACGTTGAGATGTGTTGAGTGTGCTGTTCACTTATGTTTTGTACTTGTTTATAACATATGTCTGAAGATGGGTGTAATCCCGAAACGCGTAACATGTTCTAATAAAAGATTCAATTGAACATCTCATGACTTTATTGCGATTGTACAGCATTGGTGGCCAATTATTAATATAAAAATTATCGCAGGCCTCAGACGGGATTTTATGTCCTATATATCAAACAAAGATAGATATAAGGAGCTAACGGAAAAGAAACCTTGGCAAACAGAAAAAACACTGCAACTGATCGGTAAATGTAGAAGATGCACAAACGTTCAGAGGAACACAGGAATACAGCAGTATAAGTCACTTGGGGACGAAGTAAGTAGGGGTAGATGTGAAACCAAAGCGAAATGGCTGTTGGAAAAATGTGAAGAGAAAGAATAACACATGGGCGTCTGAAAGATTTATTCATCGTACAGATTACTCAAAAGAACATTTGACGTAATCTTTAAGAGTGCATCGGGAATTCCACTGTCAAATGCAGAGGAGAGTGCAGGTAGGTGGAGAGAGTAAACTGAAGGCATCTACGAGGGGAAAGACCCGTCTGATGACTTGACAGAAGAAGAAGAAATGAGAATCACAACGGAAGACACTGGAGATCCCACATAAGAGTTGAGTTGAGTTGTTTGGGGAAGGAGACCAGAAAGCGAGGTCATCGGTCTCATCGGATTAGGGAAGGATGGGGAAGGAAGTCTGCCGTGCCCTTTGAAAGGAACCATCCCGGCATTTGCCTGGAGCGATTTAGGGAAATCACGGAAAACCTAAATCATGATGGCCGGACGCGGGATTGAACCGTCGTCCTCCCGAATGCGAGTCTAGTGTCTAACCACTGCGCCACCTCGCTCGGTGACAACACATAAGAGTCAGAGCTTAACACAGCTTTGGAAGGCAGAGGCGATAGGTAACATACCTTCGGAGTTTCCGAAATCATTGGCGAAAGTGTCAACCAAGAACTACTGAAGTTGGCGTCTAGAATATACGAGAATGGCGCTATACCATTAGATACAACGCTGAAGATATAAGCAGATACTTGCGAGACCTATCACACAATGAGCTTAACACCTCATGTCGACAGGAATAATATATATAGCGGAATGGAAAAGATAATAGAGGATATGATAGATCACGATCATTTTGACTGTCAGAAGACTAATAGCACAAGAGAGCGGCACGTCTGACATTGTAACTGATGAGGGAAGCAAAACTTGGAAAATAAAATGGACACATTCACAGGCCCTGTAGAACTAGACAAAGCATCCGGAAATGTAAAATTCTGCAAAATGTTCGAAATATTGAGCAAAATAAGAGTAAGTTGCAAAGAAAGACGGGTAATACGTACAAGAACAAAGAGGGAACAATAAGGTTGCATAACCAAGAACAAAATGCTGTCCCATCGTCCTACCAAAGTATTTGGTATGTTCCATTCTTCACCGATTCTGCTGAGAACCTCATCATTTCTTTTCTTATCAGTCAATCTAATTTTCGACATTCTTCTCTAGCACCACATATCAAACGCTTCAGTTCTCTTCTGTCCCGGTTTTCCCACTGTCCATGATTCACTTTAATAGAATACTGTGCTCCAGACTTACACTATGTTGTTGTTGTTGTGGTCTTCAGTCCTGAGACTGGTTTGATGCAGCTCTCCATGCTACTCTATCCTGTGCAAGCTTCTTCATCTCCCAGTACCTACTGCAACCTACATCTTTCTGAATCTGCTTAGTGCATTCATCTCTTGGTCTCCCCCTACGATTTTTACCCTCCATGCTGCCCTCCAATACTAAATTGGTGATCCCTTGATGCCTCAGAATATGTCCTACCAACCGATCCCTTCTTCTGGTCAAGTTGTGCCACAAACTTCTCTTCTCCCCAATCTTATTCAATACTTCCTCATTAGTTATGTGATCTACCCATCTAATCTTCAGCATTCTTCTGTAGCACCACATTTCGAAAGCTTCTATTCTTTTCTTGTCCAAACTATTTACCGTCCATGTTTCACTTCCATACATGGCTACACTCCATACAAATACTTTCAGAAATGACTTCCTGACACTTAAATCTATACTCGATGTTAACAAATTTCTCTTCTTCAGAAACGCTTTCCTTGCCATTGCCAGTCTACATTTTATATCCTCTCTACTTCGACCATCATCAGTTATTTTGCTCCCCAAATAGCAAAACTCCTTTACTACTTTAAGTGTCTCATTTCCTAATCTAATACCCTCAACATCACCCGACTTAATTCGACTACATTCCATTATCCTCGTTTTGCTTTTGTTGATGTTCATCTTATATCCTCCCTTCAAGACACTATCCATTCCGTTCAACTGCTCTTCCCTTTGCTGTCTCTGACAGAATTACAATGTCATCGGCGAACCTCAACGTTTTTATTTCTTCTCCATGGATTTTAATACCTACTCCGAATTTTTCATTTGTTTCCTTTACTGCTTGCTCAATTCCAACTAAATCCGACATTTAATTGGATAGATAAAAAAAACTACTCACCAAGCGGCAGCAGAGCACACACATAAAAGACTGTTATGATAGACAAGCATTCTGGCCAGTGGCTCCTTCTTTAGGTGGGAGGGTTGAAAGGGAAGGAAGAAGGGTGAAGGAAAAGGACTGAAGAGGTCTAGGAAAAGGGGTAGATTTTGGGAAAGTCACCCAGAACCGCAGGTCAGGGGAGACTTACCGTACGAGATGAGAAGGGAAGACTAATTGTTGGGGACTGCATCGGACGAGATTTGAAAACCTAAGAGCTTAAAGGTAGAAGACGAGGTTATGTACGACAGAGATTACTGCTAAGACATTTATCATAAGTTATAAAGAGTAAGAAGCTAAGTGCATTGTACATAACAGAGGTGGGATGGGGCGGTGAAAAATAGATGGGAAAGACAATGAAAGATGCAGGAAACTGAAATGGAGTGAAGCAAAGAGCAGTTACACTGATAAAAAGCTGAGCGGCGAGAACCAAGGACATGTTGTAGAGCTAGTTCCCACCTACGGAGTTGTGGGAAACTGGTGTCTGGGGGAAGATCCAGATGGTGAAACAGGCACCGAGGTCACGAATGTCATGCTGTAGAGCACGGTTTGCCACAGGATATTGTGAGTTGGCAGTGTATACCCTCACCCTATACCCATTCATCCTAACTGATAATCTGATGGTAGTCATGCCTATGTATAAGGCTGAACAGTGTTATAATAGCTGGTATATGACTTGTGTCGTTTCGCAGCTGGCTCTCCCTTTGATAGAATATGTTTTGCCAGTTACAGGGCTATTATAGGTGGTGATAAGAGGACACACTCTTATTAACTTGTGATCACTGTTTTAGCAGTAATCTCTGTGTTTCATGTTACGCTGTGTTCCACCTTTAAGCTTTCAGGTTTCCAAATCCCGTCCGATGCAGTCCCCAACAATCAGTCTTTCCTTCTCATCTTGTTCGGTAAGACTCCCTGACCCGCTGTTCTGGGTGACTTTCCCAAAATCTACCCCTTTTCCTAGACTTCTTCAGTCCTTTTCCTTCACCCTTCTTCTTTCCCCTTCAACCCTTCTGCCTGAACGAGGAGCCACTGGTTCTGAAAGCTTGCCAATCACAACAGTCTTTCATGTGTGTTCTTCCGCTGCTTCGTGAGTAGATTCTTTTATCTATCCTATTAAATAATTTTATCAGTAATTGTTTGTTTTCGTTGTTACAAAACTGACATTTGATGTTAGTTGACTTCGTTCGGCCAGGAACATCCTCTTTGAATGTTCTTCTCTACTTTTTATGTTCTCTTTAACTTGTCCATTACGAGTTACTTTATTCTCAAGGTAGCAGAATTCTTTCAGTTGGTCTAGATCCTCGTCTACAGTTCTGACCTTAAGTTGAACACTGATCCCATTTCTGCTAGACTTCATTAATTTAGTCTTTCTTCGGTTTAGAATTAATTCATAGAGTGTACCCATTAGATTGTTCATTCTATTCAACACCTCCTACAATTACCTCTCTCATCCACTGAGAACAGCACTGACATCAGCTATTCCTGTCATTGATAGCCTTTCAATGCGAATTTTAATTCCATTTCTGAAGCTCTCATTCCTTCTTCGATGTACAGATTGAATGGTAGGGGCGATTACATGTATGTCTTTCACCTTTCCTAATTTGAGCTGTTATTAGTCTTCCTATTTTATCCTCTAGTTCGATGTACATATTGCACGTAACCCTTCTTTTGCTAGAGGTTACACCCATTTTCCTGAGAGTTTCGGAAATCCTGCATCATTTTAAATTATTGTAGGATTTTTATCTAACTACAAATCCTACGGACGTTTCTTGATTTGTCCTTAAGTCTCGCTTTAATCATCAATCGCCAACCCAGAAGTCCTTCTCTGATGCCTTTACCTTTCCTAAAACCAAATTGATCGTAATCTAGCACTTCCTCAATCTTCTTTTTCCTCTTATACACATATTCTTGTCAGCAACTTGAGTGTGAGAGCACTTTAGGTAATTGTGCAGATGTCCTCGTACTTATGTGCCCTTTATCATAAGTTATAAAGAGTAAGAAGCTAAGTGCATTGTACATAACAGAGGTGGGATGGGGCGGTGAAAAATAGATGGGAAAGACAATGAAAGATGCAGGAAACTGAAATGGAGTGAAGCAAAGAGCAGTTACACTGATAAAAAGCTGAGCGGCGAGAACCAAGGACATGTTGTAGAGCTAGTTCCCACCTACGGAGTTGTGGGAAACTGGTGTCTGGGGGAAGATCCAGATGGTGAAACAGGCACCGAGGTCACGAATGTCATGCTGTAGAGCACGGTTTGCCACAGGATATTGTGAGTTGGCAGTGTATACCCTCACCCTATACCCATTCATCCTAACTGATAATCTGATGGTAGTCATGCCTATGTATAAGGCTGAACAGTGTTATAATAGCTGGTATATGACTTGTGTCGTTTCGCAGCTGGCTCTCCCTTTGATAGAATATGTTTTGCCAGTTACAGGGCTATTATAGGTGGTGATAAGAGGACACACTCTTATTAACTTGTGATCACTGTTTTAGCAGTAATCTCTGTGTTTCATGTTACGCTGTGTTCCACCTTTAAGCTTTCAGGTTTCCAAATCCCGTCCGATGCAGTCCCCAACAATCAGTCTTTCCTTCTCATCTTGTTCGGTAAGACTCCCTGACCCGCTGTTCTGGGTGACTTTCCCAAAATCTACCCCTTTTCCTAGACTTCTTCAGTCCTTTTCCTTCACCCTTCTTCTTTCCCCTTCAACCCTTCTGCCTGAACGAGGAGCCACTGGTTCTGAAAGCTTGCCAATCACAACAGTCTTTCATGTGTGTTCTTCCGCTGCTTCGTGAGTAGATTCTTTTATCTATCCTATTAAATAATTTTATCAGTAATTGTTTGTTTTCGTTGTTACAAAACTGACATTTGATGTTAGTTGACTTCGTTCGGCCAGGAACATCCTCTTTGAATGTTCTTCTCTACTTTTTATGTTCTCTTTAACTTGTCCATTACGAGTTACTTTATTCTCAAGGTAGCAGAATTCTTTCAGTTGGTCTAGATCCTCGTCTACAGTTCTGACCTTAAGTTGAACACTGATCCCATTTCTGCTAGACTTCATTAATTTAGTCTTTCTTCGGTTTAGAATTAATTCATAGAGTGTACCCATTAGATTGTTCATTCTATTCAACACCTCCTACAATTACCTCTCTCATCCACTGAGAACAGCACTGACATCAGCTATTCCTGTCATTGATAGCCTTTCAATGCGAATTTTAATTCCATTTCTGAAGCTCTCATTCCTTCTTCGATGTACAGATTGAATGGTAGGGGCGATTACATGTATGTCTTTCACCTTTCCTAATTTGAGCTGTTATTAGTCTTCCTATTTTATCCTCTAGTTCGATGTACATATTGCACGTAACCCTTCTTTTGCTAGAGGTTACACCCATTTTCCTGAGAGTTTCGGAAATCCTGCATCATTTTAAATTATTGTAGGATTTTTATCTAACTACAAATCCTACGGACGTTTCTTGATTTGTCCTTAAGTCTCGCTTTAATCATCAATCGCCAACCCAGAAGTCCTTCTCTGATGCCTTTACCTTTCCTAAAACCAAATTGATCGTAATCTAGCACTTCCTCAATCTTCTTTTTCCTCTTATACACATATTCTTGTCAGCAACTTGAGTGTGAGAGCACTTTAGGTAATTGTGCAGATGTCCTCGTACTTATGTGCCCTTTATCATAAGTTATAAAGAGTAAGAAGCTAAGTGCATTGTACATAACAGAGGTGGGATGGGGCGGTGAAAAATAGATGGGAAAGACAATGAAAGATGCAGGAAACTGAAATGGAGTGAAGCAAAGAGCAGTTACACTGATAAAAAGCTGAGCGGCGAGAACCAAGGACATGTTGTAGAGCTAGTTCCCACCTACGGAGTTGTGGGAAACTGGTGTCTGGGGGAAGATCCAGATGGTGAAACAGGCACCGAGGTCACGAATGTCATGCTGTAGAGCACGGTTTGCCACAGGATATTGTGAGTTGGCAGTGTATACCCTCACCCTATACCCATTCATCCTAACTGATAATCTGATGGTAGTCATGCCTATGTATAAGGCTGAACAGTGTTATAATAGCTGGTATATGACTTGTGTCGTTTCGCAGCTGGCTCTCCCTTTGATAGAATATGTTTTGCCAGTTACAGGGCTATTATAGGTGGTGATAAGAGGACACACTCTTATTAACTTGTGATCACTGTTTTAGCAGTAATCTCTGTGTTTCATGTTACGCTGTGTTCCACCTTTAAGCTTTCAGGTTTCCAAATCCCGTCCGATGCAGTCCCCAACAATCAGTCTTTCCTTCTCATCTTGTTCGGTAAGACTCCCTGACCCGCTGTTCTGGGTGACTTTCCCAAAATCTACCCCTTTTCCTAGACTTCTTCAGTCCTTTTCCTTCACCCTTCTTCTTTCCCCTTCAACCCTTCTGCCTGAACGAGGAGCCACTGGTTCTGAAAGCTTGCCAATCACAACAGTCTTTCATGTGTGTTCTTCCGCTGCTTCGTGAGTAGATTCTTTTATCTATCCTATTAAATAATTTTATCAGTAATTGTTTGTTTTCGTTGTTACAAAACTGACATTTGATGTTAGTTGACTTCGTTCGGCCAGGAACATCCTCTTTGAATGTTCTTCTCTACTTTTTATGTTCTCTTTAACTTGTCCATTACGAGTTACTTTATTCTCAAGGTAGCAGAATTCTTTCAGTTGGTCTAGATCCTCGTCTACAGTTCTGACCTTAAGTTGAACACTGATCCCATTTCTGCTAGACTTCATTAATTTAGTCTTTCTTCGGTTTAGAATTAATTCATAGAGTGTACCCATTAGATTGTTCATTCTATTCAACACCTCCTACAATTACCTCTCTCATCCACTGAGAACAGCACTGACATCAGCTATTCCTGTCATTGATAGCCTTTCAATGCGAATTTTAATTCCATTTCTGAAGCTCTCATTCCTTCTTCGATGTACAGATTGAATGGTAGGGGCGATTACATGTATGTCTTTCACCTTTCCTAATTTGAGCTGTTATTAGTCTTCCTATTTTATCCTCTAGTTCGATGTACATATTGCACGTAACCCTTCTTTTGCTAGAGGTTACACCCATTTTCCTGAGAGTTTCGGAAATCCTTCATCATTTTAAATTATTGTAGGATTTTTATCTAACTACAAATCCTACGGACGTTTCTTGATTTGTCCTTAAGTCTCGCTTTAATCATCAATCGCCAACCCAAAAGTCCTTCTCTGATGCCTTTACCTTTCCTAAAACCAAATTGATCGTAATCTAGCACTTCCTCAATCTTCTTTTTCCTCTTATACACATATTCTTGTCAGCAACTTGAGTGTGAGAGCACTTTAGGTAATTGTGCAGATGTCCTCGTACTTATGTGCCCTTGCAACATACAAAACTATGTGAATGATATTTTCAAGAGATACTGACTGTTTATCTCGAGAACCAATTTGAATAATAATTTGGCTTCCAAATTTCTTAAGAATTTTCGAAATTCCTAAGAACTGTTCCATATGCCTTCCACATGATTTGATCGCGAGTCTTCCTAACCCCTGTTTCTTTCTGTGGGCTGCAGAGCTAGGCATCTCGACGGCCGCTGCTTCCCGTGACGTCTCACGAGGCCACCTGAGGACAGAGCAGCGTCGACCTGACAGCCACAGGCAAAAGCGACTCCCGCCGCTGAACACCACAGAGCGCCCTACACTATGCTGCTTGTGGTGTGGTGTCAGTGGTAGCCACAGATCTCAACCCAGGTTACATCGGTCTGTTTGTGATGGCTGGTGAACTTCTCAGCACTCTGTTGTCTCCACCCCAACCCGTGGCTATACATTCAGCAGTCGTTGCCCTACAGCCAGATGCCAGTGTAATGTGTCGGTACGATGCTCTCAAGTCCGTCATGCCGATGATTCGTTTTTTTACAGAGACATAAAGATGCACGTTCCTTGGACTTTCTCTTTTACCCGCATCTCGTGGTCGTGCGGTAGCGTTCTCGCTTCCCACGCCCGGGTTCCCGGGTTCGATTCCCGGCGGGGTCAGGGATTTTCTCTGCCTCGTGATGGCTGGGTGCTGTGTGATGGCCTTAGGTTAGTTAGGTTTAAGTAGTTCTAAGTTCTAGGGGACTGATGACCATAGATGTTAAGTCCCATAGTGCTCAGAGCCATTTTGAACTTTCTCTTTTGCGATTTGCCGCTGAGTAATCCCAATAGCATTAGGAACACAATAAACATCGTGTACACACATCATTCTCCACCTGTGGGAATGTCTTTTCTGTACTGAAAATAAGCTCGCATAAGGACGAAATGCGAAAAATTTCGCACAGGCATAAAAATAATGCAGTATTTTTCTTAAAGACGTCGTATCTGCCATTAACTGTAACATTATTTGTTTCCACGGCTACAGTTTCGATCCTATGCCCTTTATACAGGTCTACAGTAATAACCGAAAAGTGAAGGGCAGATGGCATGTATAGAACGCCACTATCCTCCCATACATGAGGCAGTTATATTACAACAAATGCTAAAAACAGCACATCACTTACATTGGGCCACTGGGGGTGTCAAAATTTACGAATCTTCTGACGTGTGTATATCTCACTGTTGTCTCTGTATGTTGAGTCTCCTAACTCAGAGTGTACATCAACTTTAGATGAGCGTAAGGATCATAGTTATGGTATAAGAAAAATTTATTGTTACTGATGTTAACTTCACTAACATGATTCCCCTCAAATCACTGTTCATGTTGTTCATATGACAACTGAGGCGGTTGGTGGGGAACATATTCACAAGTCGTTTCTTCTTTGTTCTTAGCAGTGATTATACATCCAACAGTAAAGGTTTTACATCAGAGTATCTTAAAATCGTGTTTACATTCGTTAACGGAATTTGCCATTCTGTTTACGATATAATCATTTGATGTAAAGAAATAAGATAAGACATTTCTTTATTATGATAGGGCGTAATAGTACATATGGTATCCATCGTCAAAGGTTTACAGTAGCTTGGCTGTCATGAAACCATGGCAGTAATAATCGTGTATATATATATATCATTTTATATATGTATTCTTTGTACCATATTAACATCACAAAGGCATAAATCGCATTCACAACAACTTTCGTACATGAATTGATCCACTGGACAAATAAAAAGAAAAATGAGTACAAAAAGTGAGATAAAAACATGTGATGGGATACTTGTCACGAATTACAGAACATTATGTGTATCACAATGTGATTGTAAAATGTACTGTTAACATGTAAGGTACTGTACCAGTACAAATGTAGTCATACATTTCCATGGTCCTTAGAACGTTTAGGCCGAGAATGGCTTTTTCAGCTACGCTTGCAAAACACCTTATTAATTTTTTTGCTGAATTATTAAAATATATTACTTATGTTAAAATAAATACACCCTAATTACAAAAACGTGTATGAGTGGACATAATTCTTCCTCATTTCCATATAAAACTCACGGGAAACGTCGTAAAGACAACTCATATTATAAAACCAGCATAGACACGATCCTGTGCAAATAGTTACGTCCTATGCTTGTCAGTAAGTCAAAGTCAAATAGCCAAACTATACATCCTCATTAATGTTACTTTCTATTATTAGCACATAAAACTGACTGGAATTCATCTCAAGATCTCTTATTTCTTAAATCTGTCTTATTGTTGGGCAAGCCGTGTGGGTGATTTTTGAAATAGTTGTACATTTCCACTTCTTCAGGTATTTTGATAATTCTACCCTTAGGTTAATTTTTATTACTGGATCTACGTTAGGTGGTGGTACTCCTCTCTCTTTGCTTGATGTACCCTTTAAATTTGTCGCTGGAATATGAGCTTTGTAAAGTCCGGTCAAGGTGTCCATGCTGTAACTCATACGATTAATGACATTGTATATTGATCTAGTTTCAATAGGTAAATGCTACCTGCATACACATTGTGGGGGCAGAAAGTGAAAGCTGTGCTTCCTACAGAAGTCTGATCCACTGGATTGTTCACCAGTCTGTCGTCTCCCGTCTTGTGCAGAACTGCAGGCCCAGGCGGCTGTTTTCCGGGAACGCCTCTCCAGCTACTGGCGGGACTTGGCGCAGCTGCTCTCACTCGGTGCGACGCACGCCTCACAGCTGTTGGTTCCCCTCGCATTCGAACGTATGGTAAGTGGAGTTTTTTCCTCCTCTTATAAACTGTATTATACGTACAGGGGGTGAGAAAATGACACACACCACCTGGTCAGTTCTTGGAGACTGTTTCCCAGTTTACCTCCTTCACACTGTAGCTATCTTTGGCTCTCCATTTCTAATACTAACCATCTGGAAGAGTTCTGAACCAACCTCTACTTCTGTGAGCCTTGTGGAGCTATGATACAGGGAGGCTAAGCTCGGTATAGAGATCGTAGAAAATCGTCTGTATCTTTCTTTTCTCGTATTTGCTAACTACTTCTTTAACACATTCAGATAACTTTGCATCCAATCCTGTTTTACAAGCTGAAGCATGTTAGCTTCATATTTAGTGGAGAGTGGTCTAGAGTCTCAGTGTAGCATTTCAAGTCTCCATCAGCATCTTCTCTTCCTAAGAATCTCTACTCCATATGGAAGGCCAATAAAATTACTTCTCTCAACATGGAGGTTCGTCAGCTTCAAATCTCGTAATGAACCCGTATACGTACCACATAATTTATACAGTTCGTTACAACTGCTCAAACTCTTCCCACCTTAAAATTCACGTGACCATTTCCCACGACTCCATGACCAGACGATAGCGCAGCTGACACTTGTGGCTCGACGCCATTGGCGGCCCCCTGTGCTCACCACTGCCAGCCAGCACTGTCCGTGTGACACGGCAATGCCCCAGCCGCCGCAGCCACAGAGGACGCGCGTCAATAACGAAAACCTGCAGTTGGGGTCCACCAGTTAGCGCGTGTTGCGTCAGCGACTGGCTTTGTTAAAGGCACTGTGCTACTACAGTCACAGGCGGAATATCTGGTGAATGCGTCAAGGCCAATGAAAATCTGTGCCAGACTAACGTGAAACCGGATGCTGCTTTCTGAGAGCATTCATCTCAGTCGTTAGCCTTTTGCACGTGTCTCGTGGCCTAACTCGAATCATTATCGAGTCTGAATTCTCTGTCTATGATTTATGAACACTATCACCAGTGATTTTCCCACTACCGAGAATAACAGCTATGTGGTCTTAACATATACACTGGACTCGCATTCGGGAGGACGACGGTTCAATCCCGTGTCCGGTCATTCTGATTTAGGGCACGGCCGACTTCCTCCCCCATCCTTCCCTAATCCGATGAGACCGATGACCTCGTTGTCTGGTCTCCTTCCCCAAACAACCCAACCTTAACACATAGAATGGCCACTGTGCATTATGACTGTTTGGATTCTGACAGTAGTATACATGGAAAGCAAAATGATGCAGTATGATCTGTGTCTTTGTGTAACTTTTTGTGGGGTATGTAGCAACGTGCCAGTCCCTACAGTATCGTGTGAGCCTCATTTTGGATCCTTTGAGAAGAGAAATAGGCGATACCTGTTTTAGTGAGCTGAAAAAGTTCTGAGTAGATTAAATCTTTTTCCTATAAATATTACGCATGTTTGCTGGATGGTAATTTCAATGATTGATAGTTGCGGGTTCCGTATTTAAGAATGGTTTCTGCCGACATTGTATCATGTCCTGTCATTTCATCTAGTTTTCGTTACCATCATCTATGCATTTCACTGCAGCAAAGGCAATTTACCTGATACGTATCCAATATTTTGTAGAGTTAGTACCTCACAGCTTGCGAGAATGTTTAAAGGACGACTTCCTTATTACATTTGCGGCGCAGATACTCTTCGTTGATCATATACTGGACCTGCTTAGTAAAAGTGTAATTGCGAAAGGTTATTCCGTGAACCAATGTTGTACAGATAGTGTCGCTGGCTGGCCTCCCTCGCCGTGTGTTGCTGTGACGCCCACAGCCGGGCTGTCGGAAGCGCGAAGCGGCTCAGACCGCAAACGGGATGTTAGCTGCCCGCTGACCGCTAACCGCACGCTGTCACAGCGAGGACGTGACGCACGTCCCACACACACACACACACACACACACACATACACGTAAAAGTGTGCAGTATTCCTGGCGCACATCCGCAAAGCTCTGCTTACGCAAATACGACTTTGAGGCGATAAATCGCGATCCCCTCTAGAACCGGTCGGCCATGTATGTATGTATGTAAATTTAAAAAATATTGTATTGGAAAAGGGTTTCTTTTTTCTCTGGCACCTGCCATCAATATAAAACTGATAAAGGAGGTATTTCATTCAAAAAATATGAAAAAGAAGAACAACTGTGTTGTGAAAATAACTGAAAGCCTTTTAATTTCCATTTTTTCTCGTATTTGTGATATACGTAAAAGTTTTGTTATTTCGTAATTGATTCATTACAATATACACATTCTTTTGTAATAAGGTTTTAATTTCCAATGTCTATTAAACACTTATTAGTAAGTCAGAGAGAGAGAGAGAGAAGTTTTCAGTGTGTACATACTTAGAACAGCAACAGCAATGGCAGCTCAAAAACAATACACACACACACACACACACACACACACACACACACACACACACACACGCACCATAAACATATCAAATACTTTCTTTACATGGATGCATATTCTACATGTTCCACACGAAATATATACTGTCTCTCTCTCTCTCTCTCTCTCTCTCTCTCTCTCTCTCTCACACACACACACACACACACACACACACACACACACACACACACACGCACACACACATGGACGCACGCAGTGTGCAATGAAACATTCATAACCTCAAACATGCAGTCAGAACTGTGACAAACAGTTCATCAAACTATTCCACACAAACCTAGTCACGTGGAACACCATTCTACTAACAAATAAACCCACACAGACACATCAGTAAATAGTGTAGGTGCAGCAGATTTCCACACCTATGCCCCTCCGATGAACCACTTGTGATCGTGATAGGACACCCCTGCTTCCAGCTGGAATTGCAGTATATACCTCAGTATATAACCTCGGTCGAAAGGTCTCCTGATAAGCATTTGTGGTGCAGCGCCAATGCCCTAGAGGAGGCACCTGTTGAAGTCCCTGAACGTGAAAGTCTTTCAGGCTGTGCAAATCACCGTGTCTGTCATGCAGACTTGTGGGATAGTCCAGCTCTACCTCTAGGACATATCCCTCAACAGCATCAGCGGCCACATATTTGATCTCTTTCCCCAGTCTGGTGATTTCCCCTTTGGACATCCATGGGAGCCCTTGAAAAGGGAGACTTTGTTGCACGGTTTGCCTTTAGAGACAGTTTACATCCAGGTACAGGATGAAACTGAAATCGTCAGACAACCTGTACTCCCCCTCGATTATTTGCAAGTTATTTGCCTTGGCATACCTGCGCACACATTCGCAAAGTCAATCGTGAATTGCGTGTTCCAGGAAGACATGCATCTCAACGTTGGTCAAGAATTCGCTGCTGGCTTGTGTCTTTCTTAACATTGAATCCAATCTCAGCCATATGCTACAGAACGCGAAGATGTTGGCGGTCAGATGTACATTGGTGTTCATCATTTTACATGTTCTGATAAATCAGAGATGCCGAAGTCCTGCTGTTCATTCACCAAGTGCCCGTTCTTTCCATTCATTATGGAAATGCCTCTTAGTTTACTAGAGAATCCAGATATTCGTATGGAAAGACCCCTTCTCCGTCACAAATTGAAACTCTTGAAATTCTACATCATCGAGATAAGTGGCTCCCTTTGCCAAGAATATCTTCAGGACGCGTTGGTTCAGCAAATTTCTAAAGAGACGTGAGCATGAAGCGTTGTGAAGCCAGGAAGTGGTGTGATCCTCTTCGAAGCGGCATGTATTTGTCAACGGTGTCAGCAATGACACTGATCTTATCATCCTACTACCCAGACTCGTCAAAGTGCTGAACTAAAAAGTGGGCATCATGCTCACTTAAATTGTGGAAAAGATGGCTGTGTGCTGTGGCAGTTGGTACTTACAGTTACATGGGTTGTCAGCTGCACTCTGGGACTTCCCCGTTACGTGGCGACAGTGTCTACAGGGAGCTTCTTCACCTCTGTCCAGTCACAGTCCCCAGGTATAACGATCAGCTGCCTGCTTGTACAGTGCATCATTCTCCTTCACGTTGGTCATGAGGACGTTTTCACTATAAATTTTATAAACATCCCGGACAAGACTTTCAAGCTCAGTGAGCAGCCATCTCGCACGATTCCCCTGACATAAGATTTTAATTTTAGTGCACAGAACTTGATGCGTAGCCACATATCGTATGCATCATTTTGTGACAGTGATATGGGAGGCAGAGGCACCACGTTCACACTGTACCACAGGAGCTAGGAGGCGCTCTAAATCGACGTAAACGACGAAGGGACAGAAGTGTTGGTGAGAGGCATTCTTAAACTTCGAGAACCGTTTATCCTTGATAAGCATTTCCACACATATTGTTTCCTGGCTCTAGCAGCCAATCAGGTGTCTTTCAAGATACATGCTCTTGGTAAACGACTTGAGACATCTACAGCAAAAATATCTTGCTCCTTTCTTGTTTTCATTTCAAAGGAACGTAGGTGGGACATGCATTTTATCCAAACGTTGTGTTGGTTATCGTCTTCAGAGATTAGCAGCCGGTCTACACTTTTTGGATGTTTCTCGGCTAATATGGACAAGAAGAAGGGACCACCTAATTTACGCTCGACTTCTTTGTCGATGTGCCACACAGCGTGTTAATGTTTGTCTTCTTCTTATGGCTTTCCTACATTCGGCCATAAACGAGAAATTAGGACGTCAGTGGACATCTGGTGTTTGTTGTGTATCTGTATGCCCTGTATTTTTAGGGTAATTTCTATCGCTAGCGAGAAACAACCATGGAAATCAATTTAAATTCCTCTCATCATGATTCTGGGCATTAGGACATGCTTTTTGTTAGCAGTATATACTTTTGACGAGAGATGTAACTGGACAATAGGTTGATCAAAATCTTATGAATATAAATCAAGGTAGGGTATACAGCTGAGTGTCTTACAGGACTCCCTTTCCTGCACCTCAGAAAAGTGACTCAGTATGACCACTCTGGTATCGACTCACCCCATGACGTCACCACAGCTCTCCCCCTAACTTGGACAATGCTCTTCCCCTCAACAACACGTCGAACTCCTAATAACTCTGCACACAAGAAGGAGAAAGAGACGCAGTTGATAAGTATCTAAGGAAGGAGAAATAAAAATCCGTATTCGTATAATAATAATAACAAATTCTGAGTACTTACAAGTAAAACTGTTGTTGTGTTCACTACTGGAGTACACTTCCAGCAGCTCATCATCAGTGGGCATGTTTGTCATTAAGGGCGTATCCAGCATGGGTACTGGAGGAGGTGTATGACGTCGGCAGGGGAATGTGTCTGAAAGAATACGGACAAGCCCAAACGAAAACTCAGGTGCAAAAGAACTAGTAGCTGGTGGTCGTGTCTAAACACCGATATTCGCATTGAGAACATCTACAAACTAGAGCATCTCAAAAATAAAAAAAATAAAAATGGTTCAAATGGCTCTGAGCACTATGGGACTTAACATCTATGGTCATCGGTCCCCTAGAACTTAGAACTACTTAAACCTAACTAACCTAAGGACATCACACACATCCCTGCAGGGGCAGGATTCGAACCGGCGACCGTAGCAGGCTGAAGGCAGAGAAAATCCCTGACCCTGCCGGGAGTCGCACCCGGGAACATGGGCGCGGGAAACGAGAACGCTACCGCACGACCACGAGCTGCGGACAACAAACAAAAAATTTAATACTGTAGAATAAGCGATACCTGCCTCTGAACAATCGAAGTCGTTCCCCAGAGATCATCATCATCATCATTATCAGCCGCTGGGTTCAGATCCCACAGCGAGTAACGTCTACTCACACCTAGAAAAGAAGAAGTAGAACCCATAAAAATCACTTACACTACTAGCCATTAAAATTGCTACACCAAGAAGAAATGCAGATGATAAACGGGTATTCATTGGACAAATATATTATTCTAGAACTGACAGTGATTACATTTTCATGGAATTTCAGTGCGTAGATCCTGAGAAATCGGTACCCAGAACAACCACCTCTGGCCGTAATAACGGCCTTGATACGTGTGGGCATTGCGTCAAACAGAGCTTTGATGGCGTGTACAGGTACAGCTGCCCATGCACCTTCAACGCGATACCACAGTTCATCAAGAGTAGTGACTGGCGTATTGTCACTAGCCAGTTGCTCGGCCACCGTTGACCAGACGTTTTCAATTGGTGAGGGATCTGGAGAATGTGCTGGCCAGGGCAGCAGTCGAACATTTTCTGTATCCAGAAAGGCCCGTACAGGACCTGCAACATGCGGTCAGGAATTGTCCTGCTGAAATGTAGGATTTCGCAGGGATCGAATCAAGGTAGAGCCACGGGTCGTAAGACATCTGCAATGTAACGTCCACTGTTCAAAGTGTCGTAATTGCGAACAAGAGGTGACCGAGACGTGTAACCAATGGCACCCCATACCATCACGCCGGGTGATACGCCAGTATGGCGATGACGAATACACGCTTCCAATGTGCGTTCACCGCGATGCCGCCAAACACGGATGCGACCATCATGATGCTGTAAACAGAACCTGGATTCATCCGAAAAAATGACGTTTTGCCATTCGTGCACCCAGGTTCGTCGTTAAGTACACCATAGCAGGCGCTCCTGTCTGTGATGCAGCGTCAAGGGTAAGCGTAGCCACAGTCTCCAAGCTGATAGTCCATGCTGCTGCAAGCGTCGTCGAACTGTTCGTGCAGATGATTGTTGTCTTGCAAATGTCCCCATGTGTAGACTCAGGGATCGAGATGTGGCTGCACGATCCGTTTCAGCTACGTGGATGAGATGCCTGTCATCTCGACTGCTAGTGATACGAGGCCGTTGGGATCCAGCACGGCGTTCCGTATTACCCTCTTGAACCCACCGATTCCATATTCTGCTAACAGTCATTGGATCTCGACCAATGCGAGCAGCAATGTCGCGATACGATAAACTGCAATCGCGATAGGCTACAATCGGAACTTTATCAAAGTCGGAAACGTGATGGTGCGCATTTCTCCTCCTTACACGAGGCATCATAACAACGTTTCACCAGGCAACGCCGGTCAACTGCTGTTTGTGTATGAGAAATCGGTTGGAAACTTTCCTCATGGCAGTACGTTGTGGGTGTCGCCACCGGCGCCAACATTGTGTGAATTCTCTGAAAAGCTAATCATTTGCATATCACAGCATCTTCTTCCTGTCGGTTAAATTTCGCGTCTGTAGCACGTCATCTTCGTGGTGTGGCAATTTTAATGGCCAGTAGTGTATAAACAAAAACACTATAGAAAATATGTATACTTGCTTTCATCCTCAGCCAAGCTGACCATGATGAATGACATCACACCGTCGTCGGTAAACAGTGACAACAGTGCGGCGTCATCATTGTTATCCAACGTGCGTGGCCATGACTGCAGTCACCATAGTCGTCACGGATACCGCACGATCGCTTGACTCCGGTATCAGGGCTGGCTGGCAGTCGGAGAGAGGGAGAGAGACTCGGGTCGCCCCTCGCAGGGCTGTTTACAAAACCCTTCAGCCACGCAGCGTGCGCTGATCAGCAATTCAAGTCGCAATCCATCACGCTTCTCCTCTCCCCACTAACACTACTTACACATAGCGCATTGCGACAGTGCCCAGTGTGTTGGTACACATTTGAACATGCCCCTCACAACTTGCTACTACTCTCATTACTTACCAAGCGTGGACGCAAGGCAGCACAAACGGGTTTATTTCTCGTAAGAAGAAGAACTTCCACTTATTAAACGAGTGGGATTGTGCTGTGACAGAAATGCGCGAAATGGAATATGCTGGCTGCAAGTAGCTGCTGATCGGTTACGTTTTGAGTGACACATTGCGGAAACTTGGGAAATCATCTCGACAGTTCTCCAAAAAGAGTGTAGATGTCACCTGGTAAATAAACACAGGTGACAAAAGAACTGTAAAAAATGAGCTCGGGAGTATTTAAATAGGTACAAAAATTTTATTAAGAAAATAATATTTGCACATATCTGCAACACAAGTAAATCCGTTTTTTTCTCCACCACCGTACTCTTGCCTAAGGTGTCTGACTGACATACAGTTGAATGATTCCAAATTCAGGATGGCAGTGTTCTTGAAAATATCCCACATTCATACCACCACCTCACGACCTCTGACTGCATGACGCTCTGTCTGTGATCACAGTTTCGGAGTGACGTCAGCATATCCTCACAGGTCATTCCTGTATCGTGGCGGCTACTGCGATAGTGAATCGAGTCAATCACGCTACTGTCTTCCAAGACATGTCAC
Organism: Schistocerca piceifrons; assembly: GCF_021461385.2. Classification (NCBI taxonomy): domain Eukaryota; kingdom Metazoa; phylum Arthropoda; class Insecta; order Orthoptera; family Acrididae; genus Schistocerca; species Schistocerca piceifrons. The sequence goes on from NC_060148.1 coordinate 106,106,608, forward strand.
ACTTTATTGTTTTGAGCAGCTGGGCAGAAGTGACAACTGTGTAGAAACTTGTCGAAACACAGACTGAGTCGATGCGTGTGACAACAGCTACATCTTTAATCATCTTTAAACATGAAGCGGCCGCACTCGTCGTGGAGGCCTCGCCCGTGAGCAACAATGTTGCACCAGGAGGCGGGCAGCTTGGACCCTGGCAAGCAGGTGTTCAGCTGTATCTACAGGTGTTTCCTACACCTACATCTTGGCATAACCTCAGAGAATGACGTCGAGGGTTGTAAGATGCAGCGATCGCAATGGCCATCAGAGATGCCCCCCCTTTCCAGTCCTACAATGAGTGTGAGTATTCTTCAGGTGCTTGCAAACATTAACATCAAAGTGAAATGATCTTGGATAATGTCCTAAAATACCTTGACTGAGAATCTTTGCTGTTGGCCTCCAATATGGGTGGCGTGGATGTTGTCCTCATTCTAGATCTGCCTGTTTGGCTTTTGAAAACAACATAACGGATGAATGCGGCCTCATCCACAAACAATACAAACTGTATGAAGTTGGACAGTACAGCGCTGTGAACGATACTGGATTGACACAAGCAGACATAGGGCTCAAAATCCGTTTGTCCCAGTGCTTGCACATTTCATCTGTGATTACTCATTGTGCACTGTACACAGCAACACACCTCACCATGAACACGACACAAGCTATCTGATGCAGTGGACAGCTGACAGCAGGGTCAGTGGTGTGCTTGCGGCACAGGTTAATGCGCCACTGCGATGCTTGAGTGCTACGAGCCTAGTTGTGTACAGTAGGTCCGTCTGGTGGTCAGGTGTGTACACTGTTTATCAGCTGCTACTGTTCGAGTGCACAACGGACACCCAAGATCTTTGCAAGGGTGTGAAGAACTGCAGCCATCATTGCAATACATGCATTCATTCAGACTGACAGTCGTTGCTTTGAAGAATTGCTATGAGCTACATTGTTGTTAGGTGGTGTATGCTGTGTATGTCCTTAACACAATAAATATGCTCTTTCGAGTATTGGTTCCCTACCTCAATATAATCTGTTGCGGAACCACTGTCACCTGTTTCAGTGCGACCCAAAAGGATTGGGGACCCCACGTACAGAGAGCAAAAGCAGTTCTGTCCCACTTCCCTCAGACTCTCCCGACGGCACCCATGTCTCTGTTGAGCACTCACCTTCCAGAACAACATACTGGGTGATGCTAGAGTAGATAGAAAAAACGAAAACAGAATGGGAAAGTGCGAGCGGAACTCACGCACTAAGGGTTCTGTACAAACTCCCCATCCTGGGAATCGAGATTCCCAATAATTTTTTTCTGTTATCGACACTTTGTAGCTTTACTGGCAAGATACTGGTCCCAGGAATACCAAGATCGATTCAGAAATTCTACGTTATTTCCTCAGCCCAGCCCAAACAAACAAGAACAAGCAAGCAGAGGACTTTAGTTTATGTATGTAGGGAGAGAAGATTTAATAACACATTTCCGTTTACGTACTAAATCGTGAATACAACATACATTTTATGTTTGGATTCAGTAATGTTCGTATGTTATACTTTCAAGAGGTCATGAATACAAAGTATGTCCAAATCGAAAACGACATTTTTATGTGATATAATTAAAAGTTAACAAGTTTCAGATTTTTTGCTTTACTTGTACCGGAAAACTTAGTTGTTGCCAAATCTCATGATTCCAAGTCAATGGAGAGCACCCTATAGGTTTCGATGAGTGAGTTTTCGATTATCAAAACACGAGACATAAACGGCCGTCCGTATCTGTTGACTGGAGTGAGTTCTAAGCTTACAGCTTTTACGCCTCCAAGGGTCCATATACCTTTGTATGTGACATAATTTGAACATGATACCCAGAACTGATCCAGATTCCCAACAGATGGACAGATAAATAGACAGACTGATAAAAAAATAATACGAAAAGTATTTTCTAGAGTTATATAGTTACCAATTGTGGATTTTAAGATTTTTTCCTTTATTTGCACCGTGAAATCTGGTTTCTTTCAAAATGTCATGATTCTAAATCAACAGGGAGCACCTTATGGATTTTTGTGAGTGATTTTTCAAGTATGATAATATGTCATTTAAATGGCCTTATCTTTATTGCAATGACTTAGAAGCCTACAATGTGAACAACGTCAAAGGAGCATAGACCTTAATATGTGACATAAATGTGCGCTTTGTACCCGAAAATGGTCCAGAAAAAATGATCTTAACACTCGGACAGTCAATACATTCCTTCAAATCTGCAATATTTGAGACGTGTTCAGATACAGACGACATCGTGTTAGATGCCGAGCAACAAACGCAAATTTTCGGCAAAAGCGATCAGCCAGGCAACAGACAAACGCTACAAAATTTTGAGTCAAACTGACATTTCGTGTGTGCACAATTAACTCAGATAATGTTTTAGATATGGAGCGGCTGATGTCTATCATTGCGTTTGTAGAAGGTCATAACATGTGTTCAAGTTTCTCACAGTGTTGGTAACGAGTAGGATTTTGACGGATTTGTCAACAGTCTGGCCATTCTAGTTTCGAAAATCGTTAAAAAGTTTGAATAGATTTTCGTCAGAGTTCCAGTCACGCCATGTGGCTTTACACGTAGGAAGTCGACGCTGCTGGCAGCTCCAGAACATTTCAGTTGGATACATCGTCACGGGAGTATACATTCATACATTCAGACGTCTGTAATGTCAACTACCAAGAAATATCTGCACCTCTCTTATCTGATGTCACAGTTTGAGAAATGTATTTATTTAATAAAACCCCACTAGGCATCTGCTGTGCGTTAATGTTTTTATGCCAGTACAAAACTGAATGTACTACACTCATGCGCTGGCAGTAATTTCAGTGTCATGTAATAGTGCTACATGTAACCGTATATTAAGACAGGCTGCTGCTTGTGGATGTTATGAAAGTAATTTGAACTATTTTCTGTGTGTCTCAGGGTAACCACGCAAGTGATCAGCAACTCCACGGTTGGGTTAAGGACATGGAACGTGTGAAAGACATGCTGCGCACGAAATTAACCGGATGGGCACAGGACTTGCAATTCGTCAGCAAACAGGTGGAGCACTACGAGGTGGAAGAAGACAAGGACGGGCCACGGCACGTGATAATCAGGTATAAACCAGTGTACACTCAAATGTCTGTCGTACTCACAATGGTTTATTGGAGTTTATCTCACTTTTATCCATGGAAGTATTCATTAAAGTTATAGAAAACACAGGGATCATTTAATTCACAATGACGTAAAGAACTAGCACTAACAGACAGTAGTGACGGACATGGTTACAGAAACTTGTGATTCACAAACTTTTTTGACTCCGTTTAGCCTTCGATATTTTGATTCGTATTGTGCCTTAAAATGTGCCACGTATTACGTAACAGACAAGCGGATAAAACTGGCACAATCACTGATCTTACTGCATTTACTAGAGAAAGTATTGGTGGTTACAGATACTTCCGAAGTTTTCATAAGTTGTGGAAACAATGATGTGGAACCTGACACGAAACGTGAGCGTGTCCTCGTCTTATTCGAAACAAAAAAAAAACAAAACACTTCGGGAGAAATTACGGTAATACCATGTAGTAGCGACTCTAGTCCAGATACTGGCATCCAGTCGGTAAGGAAAAGAGGCCACAAGTCATGTTCATCTCAGTAGATGGAGGAAAAATCTAAGCAGCGATGAGGGAAGATGGGAAGACGTCAGCAGAGGGCAGGAAGCGGATAGCCATCGTTCTTATATTTTGTCCTGTGGTTGGTGTGTTTAAATCAGTCCGTAGCATAGAGCGTAAATAGTGGAGGTTGTGAGCGGGAGGAAAGCGGAATAGTCTCTCGAGTGGTTGACATATGGGGCCGTGGAATGGAGTAGTGTAGGAGATATGTTGGCACTATGGAGGGTGACCAGGTGGCTTCCTATGTGGGAATGGGTAAGCTCCCAGCAGGCACCCCAGGTCTTGTGGCGGTGTTGTTGGATTCTTTTAGGTGGCTTATTGTGGGATAGCTATGGAGGTGGAGGACATGGATTACGATGGACAGTTAGACTCAGTCGTGATTACTATCAATAGGATGAAAGACTTCTGCAGTTATATCTGAAGAGGTCGGTAGGGGAGTCACTTTGGGATGAGTGTGTCTGGGAAATGGACTAGGTCTTCTGAAACGAAGGTGATCAACCGATATCCACAGTTAAGTTCATCATGAGAATTGATGGAGAGGCAGTGGTCAGTGTGAGGAACGAAATTATGTACTATAGGATGATGACAGAGACAGGTAGTAGCACAGATCACGGTCAGAGTGGTAAAATACACACTCAGGATAAAGTATTATGCAGGATGATTGAACGTGATTTGTAGCCAACTGGAGCTGTTTTTGAGGAACGGTATTGTTACTCCAAAATGTTTATTGTGTGGGGATTTTTGATTTGCTACTCCACATCTGTCATCAGAACTGTGAGTGGGTTACTGGTTCACTGTGTACGGACACATGCAGATAGTGTGAAGGGATAAAACTATCGATATTGTGTCAGGCAGTGGGAATGAAGGTAACAGTGATTTCAAGACAGGGGTGCAGTACACAAAGGAAGCAGCTAATCGGATAGCAGAGTACTTGTGGAGTGGACAAGGGGGGTTACAGGCTAGCCAGTAGTTTGAGGTACTCTCATGAACACTCGCCAGTTGGTACACATTTAGGGAAATCAGATAGCTTTCAGAGTAAAGTTAGTTCGACTCTGAAACTTTTATCAGTCAACTGTCGAAGTATTTGTAACATAGTTCCCAAATTTACTCTCCTCCATGAACGTTCTCAGCCTCAAATTATTCTTGAATTGAGAGCTGGCTAAGACCCAAAGTAAAACAACTCTGAGATATTTAGCGAGTCTTGGAATGTTTATCGGAAAGATATATTCGACGCCGTAGAAGGGGAAGTGTTTATTGCAGTTGACAAAAAATATTCTCTTTACTGAGGTTGAATTTGAGTGCAATAGTGAAGTTACGTGGTCGCACATAACAGGACTAGGTGAAACCATATCAGTTGTTGTATGTTTTTACCACCCAACCGACTCCGCTGGGACAGATATGGAGTCATTCAATGAAGGTAAATAGTCAGCATTGCATAAATATCCAGATCACGCGACACTAGCTGGCGGTGACCCTAACCTACCGAGTATAGACTGGGACGTCTATGGATTCACTGTAGGTCGTGCAGACAGACAGTCTTGTGAAGGACTTTTGAACACGTTTTCCGAAAACTGTGTTGAGCAGCTAGTTCGTCAGCCAGCACAAACAGGCACGACCTTATCGATGGCGTCAGCATAGAGATGGGGATCAGTGATCGTGATGTCATCATAGCGACTATGGTTACGAAAGTCAGTAAATCAATCAAGAAGGCTAGGAGAGTTGATATGCAGTTGTCAGCGTCTCACTTAGACAATAAAATACAATCATTTAATTCCAGAATTATGGCCATAGAGGAATTATGGCTAAAGTTTAAAGAGACTGTAAATCGTGATCCGGAAAGTATGCGCCTACTAAGCGGATCAAGGGCTGAAAAGACTCATCGTGCTTTAATAACAAAATTCGGAAAATGCTGAAGAACGAAAGGCTGTTACATTCTCGGTTCAAAAGAGAACGCGCAAATGAGGACAGAAAGATTTGTAGAGATTCGTACGTCTGTGAAAAGATCTGTGCGCGAAGCATACAACAGCTACCACCGGAGAAGCGGAAAAAGTTTTGGTCCTCTGCAAAATCGTTAAGCGGATCTAACGCTTCTATTCAGTCACACGTTGACCAGTCTGCTTTTGGCGGTAGAATATTCCAAAAGGAAGGCGGAAGTTAAAAATTCCTCGTTTAAGAAATCGTTCACGCAGGAGAATGGTACAAACGTGCCGTCGTTTGACCATCGCACAGAGTCCCGTATGGAAATCATAGTAATGAGTACCGCTGGCGTAGAGAAACAGCTGAAACAGCAGAAAATAAATAAGTGGCAATGCCTAGGTGGAATGCCAGTTTGGTTTTACACAGAGTAGTGTGCGGCACTGGCCCCTTACTTAGCTTGCATTTACCGCGAATCTTGCGATCAGCGCTAAGAACCAAGCGAGTGGAAGAAAGTGCAAGTGACTCTGGTGTATAAGAAAGGTGAAAGAACGGACCCACAAAATTGCAGACCAATATCCCTAACACCTGTTTCCTGCAGAATCCTTGAACGTATTCTCAGTTCGAACATAATCAACTTTCTTCAGACTAAGGAGCTTATGTGCACAAAGCAATACGGTTTTGGTAAGCATCGCTTCTGTGAAACTCACCTTTTCCTTTTCTCACAAGATGCACTGAGAGCTATGGATGAAGGGCAACAGGCAGATTCCGTATTTCTAGATTTCTCGAAAGCATTTGACACGGTGTCCCATTGCGGGGTGCTAACGGAAGAACGAGCATATGGAATAAGTTCAGAGATATGTGTGGCTCAAAGATTTCTTACGTAATAGTATGTTTTCGTCGTCGGCGAGTGTTCATCAGAGACAAGGGTATCATCAGCAGTGCCCATGGAAGTTGACAGGACTTCAGTTGTCCTCCGTATAATAAACGACTTGGCGGAGAAGGTGGGCAGCAGTCTGCGGTTGCTGCCTGATGATGCCATGGTGTACTGTAAGGCGTCGAAATTGAGTGACTGCAGGTTGACACGAGATGACCTCGACAAAATTTGTAGTTGGTGTGACGAATGGCAGGTGGGTCTTGCTGTATAAGAAAGCGGATGAGTAGCGAAAACGAACACGTAATATCCGCATACGGGATTCGAAGTGTCCTGCTTACCACAGTCGTTCGTTTAAATATCTGGGCGCAATGTTGCGAAGCGAGATGAAATGGAATAAACATGTGAGGATTCTGGTAGGGAAGGCCAACGGTCGGCTTCAGTTTATTGGGAGAGTTTTGTGAAAGTGTGGTTCGTGTGTAAGGGAGACCCCGTATAGGACGCCAGAGCGACTTCTTGTTCAGCATTGCTCGAGTGTTTGGGATCTGCACCAGGTCGGATTGAAAGAAAGAAGGCATCGAAACAATTCAGGGGGAGCAGGTAGATTTCTTACCGGAGTTTCGATCAGCATGCAAGTGTTACGTGTATGCTTCTGGAACTCAGCAGGGAAGAAGACACTCATTTCGAAGAAAACAACAGAGAAAGTGTAGAGAACCTGGCTGCAGAACGATCCTAACAACGCCAGCATGCATTTCTGCTAGGGACCACGAAGACAAGATACGAGGAATTACGGCTCCTAAGGAGGCATATAGACAGGCGTCTGTCCCTCGCTCTGTCAGCGAGCGGAACAGGAAAGGAAACGACTAGTTGTGGAACAGGGTACCCTCCGTCACGCGCCGCACGGTAGCTTGCGGATTATGTATGTAGATGTAGATACAAAAGACGATAGTTGAGAGGAATTATTGGTTTCATGTCCGTAAATTTAGTGAAATCATTTTTGGCTTGGTATCATTTGGAATCGTGAGGTTTTATCAATTCTATTTCATTTGTTTGGTCTTATGACTGCATGCATGAGGGTTGTGGTGTAATAGGTGGCCCCAGTTGGGTGTAGATAGGGACATTGACAGGGGTTTATGACGGCGGTGACGAAGCTACAGTGCTGGTGGATGTGGTTGGAACTTCTGGCTCCGGCAGTGGTGGGGGCGATGGGGCGGGCCGCGGTTTGGGGCTGGCGACGGTGTCGGCGACAGAGCCAGCGGCGCTGCTGGAGAGGGAGTCGACGGTGGCGCAGGTGGCGGCGACGGTGGTGGAGCATTTGACGGAGGCAGTGGCGAAGGGGCTGCCAGACTACGGCTCTCTGTGAGTGGTGAAGCAATGAAGACGACGGCGAAGGGTGGGAGATTGTCGGCGAAGAACCACTGGGAGAGTCCAGGTGAGAGCTGAGGTGCTGGCGAAGTATAGTGGGGCGTGTCAGTAAAACGGAGGATATACTTCGTACCGGAAATTTTGGGAGGACATTTTGAGGTTCACATGAGTAAAGCGAGTCAGAGAATATACTCCAGCCGAGAATGTGCTCATCGCGAGTAAAAGGATGAGGGATGTTGCTCAAAACAAAGAACGTTCTCCGATTTCGTGTGAACAAAACTAGAGGTGCTCCTCACAACCGGAAAATATTGAAGCGAGATCTGTAGCATTCTTCGGGCTGAGTAAGTTCTGTTAAGTTTTACCTACATGATGGCAGAATTCAAATTGCTTGGGAGGCAGAAAAAGAAATATATAGCCGAACGAAGTGCTGAATTGAGGAGCTGTAGAAGTTTATATCGCTTTGACAATAAGAACATTATCTGCGGACTACCTCTCAAAAGAAGTGAAAATTGAAACATTTTTATTGCTATTTAGTAGACCCAAGTTTTCAGACTGACGTACGAGAACATTTAGCTGTATGCCTACACCAAACAACCGTGTCGCTGACTTTTCCAGACGTTCACCATCATGTCTTATATAGTGTGATGTTAGAAATAAGTAGGGTTACCAGAAAAATTAATAACTGGTTTATTGCAAACCTAATGACCTGTTACTGGTAAGGAACGCATGGTGGGGCGCTTACGTGCTTGCCACGCGAGCAGACAGTTGTGCGCCGTATTCAACCAAAATTATCTCGTGTTAGAGAACTCTAACAGACTTCCGGCTTGGAGTAGATAAAAAGTCATGTAATCTTACGATTTCTTTCGCATAATGTTCGCCTAACTTCTATAACTGAAAAGTTTTCCGCATGTTGTAAATTCGGCAACATCTACAGAAAATGCTTTTTCGTAAGCTGCACGTAATTGTCTTAGTAATTTGTTGCCGCACATAAAATAAACAAAATGAAACGTAGTGCAACTCTGCCTGAACACACTGGTGCCGGTTCCAGACCTGTCGCCCGTTTGAGCGAGCTGAATGACACGTGACACTGCGCGTGCTTTCTGTGCCGGACACGGCAGACCACACACACCGAGAACTCAGCAGGGAGCAGAGGTAGTGAGAAAAAGGAACCCTCTCATCACAGATTATGGCTTCGAATGTTTTGCTCGTTTATTCATACGACCCAGCGTGTTTATCTTCTGTTGGATGTCAGTACAAAGTCGAAAACCGGAGATGCAAGAGGGGAGGCGGTCACAGAGCTCCAGCGGCAGTGGAGGAACTTCGGTACCGCCCTCGTAGTCCAGGCAGCGCGGCATTTCGTGTCTATTCTACAGTTCACGTATCACTTCGTTACTGGACTCGCATGGTACCTTCAGTAATAGCTCCAGCACTACAGGCCAAAGCCATCGGTCGCACTCTGACCCCTACCTCTGCACGCAAATTGTCGACGATTGACTTCCGTGGCAGCGGTCTGCCCCGCTTGTCGACACTCCAGCTCCATGTGGCGAGTATTTATTGCGTCCTCTGTTGATTTGCCACTTTGTGTGACAACGCACTTGCTCCTAAACTGAATATGGCAGTCAGTGTTGTATCATTATAGCTGTGTAGTACATTCCCAACTGTCCAGAAGTTTCGAGATTTTCTTTAGAGCTTGTTTCAGTGGATATTGTTTGTTCACTTCCTTGCTGCATTTAAATCCGATCTTTCGTTGCCTTATGGAATGAACGGCTCCATTATGTTAAAAACAGCCCTTTCCCGAAATTCTTAACCAACCAAATCTCCGTATAATGTTCCTTCAGATCATTGTCAGTATGCATCTACTTCCTGGATCTGTGGCATGCAAACGATAAATTTTATCACGGCGCGGATTCTGAGTCCCAGCTTGTCAGTGGAGTAGGTGTGGTACTGTACCTCCAAGCAGAACAGCGTGCTGGTGTACGTGGCGTGGAAATGATTTGCGAGCCTTAGCACCATGGCACCACATGTCTTATGGGAGGGACTGCTTTCCTGTCAAACTGGGGACCCAGACATCACACGGAACTCGTTATGATGCAGCTTCATGCTTTAATTGACAACGTCGTTGTCAAGTAACAGTGATAACCAAGGACCATACTACAAGGAGTACAGGGAGTACTAATTGTTCTGCATTATATCTGGCAGTATGGAAACTTTCCATCGTTGATGGGCTATAGGGAATGTAGTCGTAGATTAATCAGGAAAAAATTGTCACATACCCGATTCTGAGGGCTCCATTCTCATCACAACGTGTACCTGACACATATGTATCGAATCGATGTACGGAACACTGACCTTAGGAAAAAGTTTTACGGCCAACAATTTCTGTATGATAATTTTCACTGCCAAACTAGAGACCCGCACCAACCACTCACGAAGCGAGACCGAGAGAATGCTTCAGAGCCAAGTAAACAAACATTTGTATGCAATAGTGAAGCGTCATTTTGTCAAGTTTTACGTCAGCAGACATGTACTTCTGCACGTCAAGCATACAAGTGAGAGATGGTGGGATGCACACTGCCGGATGTAAGCAGAAAGATTATAAAAATGCCACAACTGATAAGGGTATAATGAGTAAAACGAAAGACCTATTGTGAAATAAAAACAGATGTTTGGTATTTGCAAAGACGGTTTTGAAATAGCTTTAGTCATCGTATCGCGTTGTCCTTAGCCGTTGGATTAGGTGAAAGGGACTGAATAAGTGGACCTGCTTGACGGTACATTCACGTTTGTCCACTGAACTCATCTTCCTGTGTCATACAGTCTTTACGGAAAATTATCGCAGATGTCACATCACCTAAAGCAGATAGGAAACTCCCTGGCAGGTCAGAGCCGTGTGTCGGATCCGCGACGTTTCAAGTGACTGCACTCTCCACTGCAGAGTGAGGATTCGTCCAGCAAGCAACTCCCGAGGCCTCTGGTCACTGCAGTGCCCACCCTTCCGGAAGTAAGGCTGCGACGGCAGCTCTCGGTTCCTGCCTGCCCAGCTCGATGTCTATTTTTTTAAGGACGTCATATTCGCCATTGACTTTAGAAATTGTTTTACAATTGCAGTTTCGGCCTTTTGAGCCATTTTCAAGTGGTAATGAGGACGATTTTGCTTCAGCTGATGACAGACATGTGTACATGTCAGCGTCTAAAATCATCTATAACAAATTCGAACAACTCATTCATATCCTTAACATAAATATCACATGCTCACTCTCTTGCAATGCATACGAAATTCTTCTTTAAAGAAAAGAGGTATTCTGCGGCAAGCGCTGCAGCTCTGCTGTTTGGTGTGCCTGAAACCAGTTAAAACGAAATAGCAGCACAGAACGGAGTGGATGACCTGCAAGAAATAGTTATAATCGGTGTCTCACTGAAGTGCTCCGAAATCTAAAGATGAAATCTCGATGCGCTAAAATGCTAAAAAGACCAATGGATTTGCGATTGTTTGCTGTGTTACTATGCATCCTTTAAAGAATGAAAAAGTTCCTGGTTTGTGTCCCAGTCTGGCACACAGTACTCATCTGCCAGGAAGTTTCTAATCCACTGGTGAGTGGAAATCCGTTCTGGATACTTTTAGCCGCGCGGGATTAGCCGAGCGGTCTAGGGCGCTTCAGTCATGTGGTGCGCGGATGGTCCGGCGGAGGTTCGAGCCCTCCCTCGGGCATGGGCTTGTGTGTGTGTGTCCTTACGATAATGTAGGTTAAGTAGTGTGTAAGCTTAGGGACTGATGACCTTAGCAGTTAAGTCCCATAAAATTTCACACACATTTATGGATACTTGTACGTTCTTGCATAAACTATACATGCTAGGTTTTTAACTTTTAACCTGGCACCTTGTGTGCTACAGGCGGCCGCTGTTGAGTGAACGCCTGCTGCGCTATCAGCCGTGGAGCCTCTCCTCTGACGACGACTTCAGTGCGCTGTGCAAGGAGCGGCAGCCAGAGGCGTCGCAAATGTTCAGTCTGGCTGACGATCTGTACGCCTTCTATCGTGTCTACTTCTACACTACAGCTGAGTACACCGATGCATTCTACGAAGATGACGTCAAGATTGTAGGTAAGTTTAATACTGGGACCCGGCCACTTCATGGTTATGCGCTGACAACTGTTCAGTTGTTCGAGGAATGAGATTCAAATATCCTTCTGAATATGTAGTTTCAGATCTCGCGTGATTTTGCACGCCATGCAAGATAATCTCTGGTGCTCTTTCCAAAGTCAGTTTTTCGATTCCTCGGCAACTCTCCGTCTGGATCTATGACAAGCTAACTACTTCATTTCGATGTATTATTGATTTCTTCATTATGCAGGGACTAAAAAAAGACTACGTACACAAAATTTTGGAGTGTTTAGAGAAGATTAAAATAACAAAGTTTATGTGACACAAAGGTCAAAGGTGTACCCCCACCCGCTCGTGGCCCGTGAAGGTTTCGACGCCAGCGGCGATGTACAGAGACTGTGTGATGTTTTGGAGACGTTAATGAATTGCCAGCTGGGCGCTGACACACTCGAAACAAGTGGGTGTCTCACAAATAATGTTTTTAGCGTCAGCCTAACAGGCAACCACCTCACCTGGGGTGTCCGCCAGTGTCTGGTACACTGAACAACTCGTCTCCCTCCCGTAGGAGGCCCGCAGCACCTCTAAAACAGGGCCCATCCCACAGCACTTTGAACTACGTCTCTGAACGCCAGTGCAGATAAGACCTTCATACGTGTGCGACACGTGCCTCATATAAAAAAGTGTTCCTTTCTAACTTCTATAAACGCTCTAAAATTCTGTATACGTAGTTTTTTTTCAGACCTAGTCAAGGGCTTGTTTTAAAAATGGCGAATGGTCTCGGCAACATAACGGCTACAGACAAGCTAATTTTCTGTCAATACTGTAACTGGTGTAGTGATCCAAATTTCTCATGTGTGATCCTAGCACGATACTGTTCGTATTTACTAATTTTCTTTGACGAATAATATTTCGATTTGTAAGTGAACAGTTAATTGTATGAGGTACACTGTTAATATTATCCTTAGAAGTGTTAGTACTATGAACTGTAGTAGGACTGAGGAAACACAGCTATCGCACCTGTCTGCTAAACAACTCTATTTGTGCGAATCACTTTATTTTTTAAATTTATTATTTTATTCTCGTTGCTGGACTTTATCTGTTACTCGATCATCTATCTATCGTGCACCAGACATGAAACGAGTTGTAATCGTTCATTTCTCTCTTTATAAGTGCCTGATAGCTTCTTGTTCGGCAGGGAGTACCTCCATTTAGATGAGAGGAAAGGAGGACAATGGGCTTCTGCTCTCTCAGCGGAAAAATTATTTATGCCTGCCGTTGTCACTCTTGACCGCTTCAGGCAATCGAACTTGCAGGGTTTTCATTGGTAGTAAGCCGACAAATTAAGAAACTAAGGTGGTCGAAAAGGGTTACAACAGATAAGGAAGTAAGTTATCATAAGAATATCCGTATATTAGAACCAGGAACTGTAATAGTGAGAAGAAAGGCCTTTCCAAAATTTCGGCTGTCGCCGATAATTTACTGCAGACAACCATAAGAATAATACTCGCACATAAAAGGAAATACGCATTGTTAGCAAGTTACCAAACAAGCAGATTCTTACCCCACCTGTTGCTAGACTGAGCTGCATTCTGCAGCATGTCTATAAGTATGACTGAAACTGTAATGGACACCGAGAACAAACGTGTGAGCTGTAGTTGATGTTTCAATTCCTCACGAGTCGCGACAAGATATTAAAGAATGAGCAGCGACAAGACCTTACAGAGTTGTGGACCACTAGCCGTTTGTCTGGAAGCTAACTTTAAGCCCGACATTGAAGATATCTTCAGGGGAAAGTGGTCGTGATAATCCAGAGAGATCGGAGAGGTCGTGGCAGTTCGATCGAGATGGGGGGGGGGGGGAGGGGGAGGGAAAGAAGAAAGTCGTGCAAATCTCTTCTGAGCACGTGGCGATGTTCGACATGGTTTGCACCATCCAGCTGGCTGCTACAACGGCCCTGTCTGACAGAGTTGCCCTCGCCACTATTAAAACCGTGGCGCTTCTCTGCCGGCTTCTTTACGCATCACTGTCCAGCAGAACTAGATGCTTGCCCACAACAGACCAACGTATCAAGAACTGAGCCCTGATCTGTTGTCGCTGCCATTGTGTAAAATCACCTAAATCGCAAATCCAAGCCTACAGATGTCACAAATACTTCCTGTGTGACGACTATGTGACCCAGTATCGCAGAACCACCTGACCTATGCCAGTTACAAACAAGACCATCCATCAGTAGGACAGAAAACCAGTCCAAATTGCAAATTTTTATTTTTTATTCGTTCGTTGACTTGTATCGGACCGAGACCCAATTTCAAATCACCATCACATTGTCGAAAATGGCATTTCCGAAGATGTCAGTAACGTGCAATGAATATTTACAGCGCATACAGATAACTCATCCAATGAACAAAAACTTGGAACGTTTTTTCGTTCACTGATTACCAGGAGTTGCTGACCCAAACTACTGCATCATACTGGAAGTTCGTAAAACCACCCATGTTAACTGTGCCCAAATGTGCAATCCTTGCACAGCTGCATCATCTACACAGCCTCAACTCGAATGATCTCATAAGTATAAGGTACACGCATTTTTCACGACACTAAACCTACATTCCGCATCCCAACAACTACATGCATTGCATCCTCACCATCAAAGATATTGAGTTCAGATCCACAGTTTTCTACATCGTCAGTCGAGCTCACCGTCATCATCTCAACAGTTTCTTGTGTCGCGTACCTAACATGAAAGACATCCAGTTTAGAACCACTGTTTTCCACAACATTCACTCTCTTTCAACGTCCACATTGTGATGTTACAAAATAGAAGTGATGTTGTTATTCAATGGAAAGTTGGAAATTGAGATTTAACTAACTGTTTTATCAATCACAATTGGCGTAAGAATCATGGATTGACCATTGTCATAAAATATTGCATTATGAGATGTGAATAGTTTTTACTTGCGGTTTCGCGTGGCTTGAGGCAGTCACAACTAGCGTGCTATTGATTAAGAAGTTGCGTTATCGTCTTTCTAATTACTTCATGATCGTAGATACGATCATACCCGGTTGTGAAGTTATTGTTATGACAAAACAATTTCCTAAGGGACCAGAAAGTTCTTAAGGGTGCAAAAACAACTGTAACATCACACAAAAGGGAAATTCAATATTAAAGCTGATGCAAGAAGACGATAAAACAGTTTTCTTTTTATCAATGTAACACGCACATTGGACTGCTGATCTTGGAGTCTGTAATATTAGCAAAATGCATAATTAAAATGAAAATAATACTGAGGAGATAATAGAAATGAGCACTGCTAAATGATTCAGTATTCCCAGACCAAATATTTATTATAACTAAAACATATATCGTACCTTAAGCTTAATACTACAATGACGGTAGATTTTTATGTCCATATCATGTCCATTGAGCGCTCTTTTATATAGCCATTGTCCTCTTGAGTCGCTCGTGCTTCGTCACGGTAAGTTACAACAGTTCTTCTTCCTACACTTCACTCAAAACTTAGACGGAACACGTTTTTATTTATTTAGTAAAAATAATTAGATCAGACCGCCACAAATCTGCGTCCGTCTTACTCGAGAAAAACAGTAAAAGTCTTTTTAGCGCTCAAGGCTTCATTTGTTCTCCAGCGAACAAAATAGTGAAGGATCGCATATCCATCCGTACTTTTCTGTTTATATTGCCGCCCAAAGACGACGAATTACATTATCTAGAAAATTCCACCGTCGCCATGCGACGCCTTATTATATATTAATCATTCTTTATAAACGAGTATTTGCCTGCTGGCTGAATTTGCTGTTTTAATTAAGCCAAAAATAGCGAATATCACATTGCCTCCTATGAGGAGAGAGGGAATGCCGAAGGATTACCTCGATCCTCATGTCCTCATGAGATATTCGTGATTTTTGGTGTGACATTTACATAATGTTACTGGCGTACAAAGTACATAAATTGAAATTACATTTATAAACACATATCAGATATTTATCATTTTTCAAAATAAAGTTTTTCATTCTTTGTTCATCAGTCACTTCATTCCATAATACGAAGATTAACATTTATGTGCATATTTAAGTTTGGTCGATATTTGCTTATATCAATAAGTGAACGTTCATTTCGCACTTCAGGGGATAGAATTCAGGAATTACTTTCTCTTGAGCTTAACAACTAATACATGAGTACAGTGAGTGCTTATTTTCACTAAACTAGAGTGGACAATGTTCGAGCATCTGTTGACTCCTTGTGGTTCAATTACAGTTTAATAACGTAGCACTACACTTCGTGATGCTTTCACTTTCTGTGTTAGCTGTCTACGGCGTTCATCATGCAGTACATCTGTCCTTTCCACTGTGGTGCCAGGAATTCAAGTGGCTTCCCGGGTTTTTATTTACAATATGAAACAGAAGAAGTGGATAATTATTTGTATGACTTACAAGCTACTGGATACATTTGTTAAGGATCGGGACTGGTCTGGAGTTTAGGGTCTTCTTATACTGCACATTCATTTTCTTTGTCCATCAAGAGACAGCATTATAATTCATTTTGAGCAGTGTTCAGGAGTGCCGGTATTAATCACTTTAAGGCCTGAGTAATCTAACAATCTACTTCTCACTCATCTTAACTTCAACTCAAGAAAATTGCTTAATTTACGTATAAAAATGTAGTCACACTAGTGTGCAAATGTCTTTCCTCCAGTATGTACGATTGAAGTCATGGCGGTTAGCAGTTTAAAGTTTGGATTGTTTCGTCACCCACACGTCAGCCACTCACAGCGGCTGCACAGTGTTGCGTGAGCTCCAATACTCAGTATCCGTTCGCGCTCAGGCTGTAACAGAGGTGCTGGTCGTCGATTGCTCCTTTTTTTTTTTTTGTGAACTTCGTATCACACGAGTGCATCGATACAAACACCTCGCGCGCGTTTTCCATCGGAGGAGCCGGACACTGAAGCTGCCTCCATACTTCTCTGTCAACTGCCTCCCATGAGGCTCACAGGTAAGTGACGACGAATCTTTTAGCTGTCGCTGCACTTAGAACAACACTGAACTTTGCGTTGCACCTGTTGTCGTAGCCTTGACTTCTTTTTACACTTGCAGTACAACACTACCACTAGTGTACAGTGAGCAGTTATTTTTATTATGCACGTCGCACTTTAGTGTGCATCTTCACACAGCATTCGTGCTTAGTTCCTTCGCCGATAGAGTTCATTTACAAAACAATCAATTTTGCAGGTTTCCTCCATTGGTACAGAAAGACTTATATTCTACTATTTACAAAAGATCACTTACGAGCTAATATTTACAATTAATGGTCACTCCTTTTGTTAAGTCCAGTGAACAACTGCTTTATGAATGGACTCTTTATATCTCAAGATTTGCTTTCACTAGTGAACCTAAAAATATTCTTTCAAACTTTCTTTTAAGTGCTCATCTCCTCATTATGAAAACTACAGGTTTCGCAACACTCGTTGCATTTATTCTTTAGTGCACCCAAGATCATTTTCTACTGCCACGCAGCATATCTACTACTTAACGAGTACGCATTTAACGCTGAATCTTTTTTTTTTTTTCTTTTGTGCTTGCCCATTTTTTTTTATATTTGAGGGCAGACTGGATAACAATAGGTCTCCCTCTTCGCTTCATGTACTCAGCAATCGTTCTCTGTTAAAAAAAAAATAGGGTAACGCGTGTCTACTATTTTTTCGCATGAATGGAATTACCGACAGTTCACTGGGTTTACGCAACCGGTCCATAACAAACATTACCAAAGCTAGCGAAGTTCATCACGCTACGTGTCTCATTTCTCATAAGCACTGCTTTGCTTCGAAGCACACGTGCCTTTTACAAGTCGACCCTTGGTCTGGGTTAACGAACCAGGATGAAAAGGAACGGGCACAAGGAAAATGGATTTCATAAGAGGAGTGTCTTAGGAGACATTTTTGCAATAAAATCTGCATGTAAATAAAATTATCTTAATAAACATAGGCACATATATAAATTTCAACCTCTTTCATTACAGCATGCTTTGCTACTTCTACGTCTTACTCTGGTTATAGTCAATATTAAGTTTAAATATCACTGCATTGCTTGTTCTTTAGATTAGCCTTCAATTAGGGTATTGAATGGTCGCTAGATTACACTACTAATCTTCTGAAGATCTTTATTTGGACTTATTTATGATACAGGGGGCTTGCTGTGTGGTTATTTAGTACCCCGATTCTACTGAAATCAATTCGTCAGCTAACATTCCTCATATACTCTTTACATTGGGCTCAGATCACAGGGAAATAGTTTACTTTCATAGCAATTAGTGGCCTCGTGGAGTACTTACGCTACATTATTGATGCTTCATGGTTTGCCTCTATTTGTACTGTATTTCATCTAACTTAGTTTACTACAGCTCTTTGTCTCCTTGCGTGAACACATGTGGGTTACCACTTGTTTTTCCATTTAACAGCACGCTTTAACTGAACTTTAAGCTATTTCTTCTACTCCTGTCCACTGTCTGGACTGTTTGAACATGTACCTTTTTTTTTTTAAGCAGGTAATTTGGGCTTTTACAACAGAACTTCAAGTATTTACATTACTAAAAATAAATCTATAAATATTCTTGTACCTTGAGAGAAGTGCTCATTTACGCATCCTCCTCCATTTCTCACCTTTACATATTTTATTTAGCTCCGGGCAATCACCTCACAAGCACTTTTTTCTTAATACTAACTTAAAATTAAATTGAAATTCTTGGTGCAACCTCAATTTCCTGCTTCAGCTTGTTGAAGAAATATCAGTTCATGTCCATCACTATAAACAATTTTTTCATACATAGCATTTAATGCTTAAAGATGACATGTAGTAGCCGTTACCATGTAGTCAGTGCGCTGTTCAACACAATACTTATCATTAACAGTTCACACAAGGAAATTTCCAGTACGCAAGAGGTAAGAAACCAAAACAGATTCTATCTGCAATTGAGGCTGTGTCTGTAAACTAACTCTCTGTTTCAATGGACCAATTACTCCCGATATGGAGCAACCCTGAATCGGCAATGATAAAACTTTTGAAACAGAAGACACCTGTCTGAAAAGACATGATGACATCACATTGATGTTTGCTCCTGTATCAACAATGGCTGTGACAGGAATGTTAGTAATAGAAATCTTAATCGAAGCCTGGACCTGTTCATCATAAATGTCATTAATGTCTTGAGCTTCTAGGTCAGGTGCAAGGTCATCTCGTAAGTCGGTCTCATGGTCGTACCGTATCGCATTAACATACTCAGAATCAGAGTATTCGTTAGTACCCCCACTGGAACCGGCAGCGACCTCTAGGAGGCTGAAAGGCGCTGCCTCTAATTTTCCGCAGGATGTTTAACCTGTTTGTCATTCATGGCCTTAAGTGTTTGTTCCGTTTCATATTGGTGCTGGTTATGTGGTACAAATGCCGGTGTAAAGGGGTCAAATCCACTGCTGTCTGCTCTACAGGCGGTCACTGGCCGACGTAGATAGCTTGGGACCGGCCTCCTGGGGTGCAGTTGCCTCTCCCGAGCTAAAAGCTCCTGTGACCGTCATGTCTGGAATGTATGTGTGTACGCCAGCCTCGAGTATTTCAACCACGGTGCGCACTTGCGATTTATTAGTTATTTGCATATCGTTTACATAAATTCATACAATACTGCCTTATCTTATCGAGTTTGGGCTCGAATGAAGCGTCTTGATGTGCAGAATATGATTGTGAGGGCGCAATATGTAAGCTATGAAGGAGACCACGACGTCTTACAATTTCAGGAAATTCTTATGAGAGGCTGCTCATGACTCCAATACTTTAGACCTTCTTAAAAAAAAAAAAAAAAGAAAGCAAGCTCTTATTTCCTACTACCTATACTCAATTTGTGTGATATCATATTCTATGCAAGTTTATATCCCACAGCTCACCTATGATTTAAGGGTAGTGTCTTTGTATACTAATCAAAACGTCATGGAACCCAGGTTTGAACCTCGCTACTGCTTAAATTTAGAATAAAAATCATCAGTAATGATGGATGGGCGGATAGAGCTTCAAGGCACTTTTTTCCCCTGCTCCTAAAACCCTGAAGAGTCAGCAGTGTTCAAAGGCATGAGAATGCAGAAGGTAATGGGAACCACTGGTGTCTGTCCACAGGACATGTGGCCTGATATTGAAAAGTGGTACGATGACTCCTCCATTAGCGAAATATTCCGCACTAGTCGCACATTTGGATCTCTGGGAGGAAACTGGCAAGTGCCAGGTGTACCAATGAATTATGTTTCCTGTATAGCTCCTTGTCTGGCACACCATGCTTCTTTTGTTACTCTAAATCTTACTCAACAGCATATCTCCATCTGCCTCGATAACCTAACCTCTTGGTGTAGCCTCTGCTACATCAAAAACACTTTTGTTAAGAATCCAAGGAATTATTACAATAAATACCACCAATCATTTCTCTCTCCCTAACTTCCACCATGGTACACATAAACATGACTGTGTGGTGGTACTCTCTTCAAAGGTAAGCTGGTTCGAATACAGGTGATGGAAGAAATTTGGATTGCTGGTATTTCCCCAGTAATGGGAGGGGGAATTGAAGCATAAAGTTTCTCATCACCAGACCTCGTGTCAGTGTTCTACATTACATTACCTCTCCTCAGTGTATCATGATACACTGATGACGCCTGTGACACTGTTGAAGGTGACACATGTGGGTCGACGATAATCGCCTGCAGCAAATCGTCAATCGATCGCAGAGATGCTGTACACCTAAGTAGCATCGCCACCGGCTAAGAGAAAGAAGTAGTAAGCCACTCCTCCTGTAGATTCAAGGCGCCACACACGACAAGTATTTCCAGCTCTGCCAGTGCCTGGTACGAGTTCTGCCAGAGTCCAGGCTGAGTTCTGTTCTGTCTACGAGGGTATCAACAGTTCCATGACGACTGCAGAGAGGCGACGAATTTCTGCCTTCAGAGTGCAGTGTCGGCGTAACGTCACTCAGTCAAGCCTAGGCCAAGCATGCACGTACAGAGAGTCGAGGGCCGACAACAGACACATATTTGGCACATTTGTAGTAAACGTTCAGTGCTCATCATCTGCAGACTTGCACTGTGTTTTCAGCAGATCCTGTGTATTTGGACCCCAATTAATGCCACACGTGCTCACGCAGCCACAGCCGCGAGGAGCTAAAAATAAGTTTATCGCTTTCCAAACAACAAGGCGCTCTTTTCATTGACTGTTTCATTTATGTACTTGTAAATTTATTAAAAGCATGACAACAACATGTGTGTCGGATGTGGACGTTCAGTTCCTAACGCATCCATTACAGTCACGTACATTCAACAGATAACTTTGAGTCACAGTTTTCTCACAATGCAAGGACAGTGCCCAATTACGTGCAGTAAGATAAGCGCTCACAGTAAGGCCGCGGATCTGTTGCACCATTTCTCTCTGCTGACATGGGCAAAGAACTCTCACTTTCTTATATCTTGGAATAATCACGGAACCCCAGCCTACAACAAACTCAAGTTAAGAAAACAGCAAACTCGACAATGTGGGGATTCCATCATCCAGCCATCCTCCGTACTTGGAAAAAACCCACTGAACGAGGCGATGCTGTGGTAAGCTGGTGGCTACAAACTTGATTTTCGACCAAATTTACTTTCTCTGCGATGTCCCTACACAGCGTAAGGTGAATGACACGACGGTTCCTATGGATGGACGCAGCTCTCCTGCTTCCCCGTTCTTCCCTATTCTGGGTTATGCTCTAATAGCTATTTCACCAACAGGACGTTAACCCCTGATTTTGTTTCTTCCTTCGTCTTTCCAAAAGCCTTAGTGGCCCCAGTGTTACTTCCGCCAATATAGCTTGGATCTCAGCAGTCTCAAAAATTTACCATTCCTTACATTCTTAGAACACCTTGCACTCAGTATCATCTTTCCCGTCTCAGACGCAACCTCTACCAGCTGATTTCATTGCCCTCTCTTCTGAGGTTCCTCAAACTTTGTCACAAATTGCAAACGTTCCATAAACGTATCCTCTGGATACCTAGGCTTCTGGTGCGCCTATACCAACATGTCATACCCATCCTCCACTTGCCCACCCCTTCTGTATCCTATTCGAGCGGAACTTCAGCTGGCTGGTTCTTCCTGTTCCAGAATAGTATGTAGACACTTACTACTCCAGCCAGCTATAATCCTAGCGTCTACGCCTCTTCAATATGTAGATGACCCCGCTTCCAGCCTCCTGACCACTTTCATCCCTCCCTCACACCTCCCTCTACCCACATCAACTTGTCAAGCATACTTCCCAGCCCACTCCACCACCTTGAATACATACACCCTTTCTGGCCGGCACCTGCATCATACTGTTTTACCCTCGTAGTAGTTATTGGGAACTGACTGCCAGTTACTTGCCAGAAGCACGAGCCTTATCTTCACCACAGCGCCATCATCAGCTTCAATGTACATGTGTTTATGTAGAGACGCTGTGGCTTTTATTTTTTTGAAACCTATCATTTTATTCATTCTCCCATAAAAGCTATACTGGCCTAACTTCGATAGGCTGAAGAGCAGCAAAGTGTCTGAAGCTTGCGCACCACACGATAATGTGGTGGCGAGTGGAATAAATAACAAAGAAAATGGAGTGTTTACGACAAAGTCGTGCATTCGGCCTCTCACAGAATGTGCTTGTGTATAAGAATCTTTCAGAACTTATTCGTCTTACTGGGTATACATTTGCGCTCAACACGCCAATGAACTATATACATTGGATGATGTGTAGCATATCAGTATCATTCTCCTTTGATTTGTATTCTGAACAGGAATAGTGCTCGAGGAAAACGACCGTCAGGACTTCTCAGAATGCAGTAGATAAAGCCGTCATCAAGCTGAAGCCTGGTTTGGTCACCACAGTGCTTCGCGAGCCACTGTCCCACTGCAGGTTGTCGTCACTCGCCGTCTTCCTACTTCTGAACTAACTTACCCAGCTAATAATTGTGGGACACAGTTAATTATTGGGTCTCCGAACAATTCTACAGTTGCATCATTTTCGATTGCCATAAATCAGTGTCAGAGGTGAAAGAAGACATAAGTGACAGAAGGAATCTCTGGAACAATGCCTGAGTCCCAAATCTCTGGAGTTGTAATCCCACAGCCAGCCGCGGTGGTCGAGCGGTTCTAGGCGCTTCAGTCCGGAACCGCGCGACTGCTATGGTCGCAGGTTCGAATCGTGCCTCGGGCATGGATGTGTGTGATATCCTTAGGTTAGTTAGGTTTATGTAGTTCTAAGTTCTAGGGTCCTGATGACCTCAGAAGTTAAGTCCCATTGTGCTCAGAGCCGTTTGAACCTTTTTTTTTTTTTTTTTTTTTTTTTTTTTTTTTTTTTTTTTTTTTTTTTTTTTTTTTTTGTAATCCCACATTCACCCACTCAGCAGCAGAGGCATATATGTGCCAATTGCATTTATTGCTGCATTGTTATCATTACACAATATTAACTGTAAATCGTGCATTTTGATAAAGGTACTTCCAAAATCGACAGCTACTGAATTTTTTGTGCCTTTTCTCGACATTCTCGTGCTAACGAAACAAACTGGTGACAAATCTGCTCCATCACTTTTTTTTACGCTGTGTGATGGGGTCACTACACGGAGGAAAGTGAAATATCAGAAAGACGAGAATTCAGCCTCCACCCTATTTCTTTGTACATCACGCCTATGGAGTTATGTCAAAAGAGTATATTCAATGTGGACGTTGTTAGATACAAAAAAAATACGTATCCAACGGATCAGTGTGTGGACGATCACACCTTCCTCAGATATCTATGTGTCTCGCTGTCCCCCTTGCTTTATTGCGGATCGTTCTAGTAATTCTGCTTAGAAAGACTTCCTCAACACTTCTGTCAATTTTCCGTTAATCTTTCAACGTTGAGCCACATGAGGCTTTATTATTCTTCATATTCAGTTGTATGCGTGGTAAGATCGAAAGTTTGTAATGACGATTTCAAAAGGTTGTTGAGGTGGTAATGTTGCGATTTCGTGCTAACCATTTTAATGTGGCTTTAAATGCTGCAGAACCAAATACAATCCGAGAATAAGTTGTTCAATTAAGAAACCCACACATCTGAACAACAAAACGAGACTCAAGCTCCTTGCCTCTACAACCACACAAGATCCGTGATTGCCTTGTCATGGAGGTGAGATAGTGAAAACTTCTGTTGTACTGAGAAATGGAAGTTCCCATTCATGTAAGCTTCAGAAGAATGTGGCCCTAACAGGTATTCTGATCACACAGTGGCCCACATAAGGTGAGGTAGGTTCCTCTCCAACTCTTGCTGATAATGGGTACTTTCCTTAGACAAGAAAACAATATTTTTCCTGAGCAAACAGTGGTGTATGGCACATTTATACGTAAACAACACTCTTGAGCGAGACATGGCAGAAGTCGCCACAACAAAGTACGGTAGGTTACAAATCGTTGCTCCACACTATTGTCAGATAATTCAGTAACAAACATGGGCCTAAATCCTTTCGTATTCATATTTTTTCAATGGTCGTGCATTGTTGAACAAGATGCTTGAAGTCCAACTGCTCCTTTGCAAATGGTTTTCATTGGAGACTGCTTATCTGATTAAGAGTGGGTGACACACGTTTCCTGTCACTTTTTATTGCTTCCAATATGTGGTCTGTCTTTGAGACAGCCTGAAAATACAGGACATTTATCTCAATCAGGCATGGCTTCTTTATGAGGGGGACTGAGGCAAATGGTCTCATCATGCCTTACATAGTTTTTCCTCTCTGCGGATGTTCATGCACCCACAAATCTGCCACGAAACTCTACTTTACAAGATGGATTCGGAACTCAAAGACTGCAGTGCTGAAACAAAAATATAATTCTGATAACATTGTTTTATTGCCATCTTCACTGCAGCACTATCAATAAAACCTATTTACTTCCTCATTTTTACTATGTCAAGAGCGATACAGGGACTTGTTGGACACCCTGTAGATGAAATACACGTCGAAAGGTGGCTACACTGAGCCACAGCGCCAAAAATCGCGCCAGAGAGAGTATTGTTCCGCCGCCTCCACTGGCAGTGCGTGTTGAGAGGTAGCGGCAGACAGTTCTTGCCGAGAAGTTGTGGTGGACACTGATTGTAGCTGAAGTCAGAGTGAGATGCGGTAGTGGAGAGTGTTGTTCCATGTTTATGCAGTTATTTGATGGGAGAGATAGCAGATGTTGTTCCAATGGAGATATTGTAATGATCTGAGTGCTTTTCGTCAATATAAATTAAGGTAACTAACTACTGTTCTTTATTTTCTTATTATTTGTGTGTCCTGAATAATGTGTCATTACAGGTTCAGTCAACAAAGCATCTGGCTTGTGTTCTTGTATTAGAGTGTAATTCTGCTTTCCTTACGCAATTATAGTATTTCTAATTTTCTTTTATCACGTCAGTATAATTGGTATTTAAAAATTCTTGTTTTGTTGAAGAAGAACTGTGCCAGATGTGCTTTGAGTCACACTACCACACACAGAACAGCTACACTTGTGCTATGTTGGCTTCGTAGATTTTATAGTTGCTGGGGACTTAATTAATTATTTGGATTAACTGAAATTTTCATTTCATTCTTTGTGGTTGTTACATGCAGTCAGATTGCGTACAAAAACTAGTCAGGGCCAGCCGTTTACGAGACTTGCGTAATCGGACATACAGCTACCAAAATTATTTGCATTGTATTTTATTAAGCCCCCATGCAACGTGCATAGTAACAATGATACCTGTCTTTGTTAATACTCTTACTTTGTGTTGACATGCCGCCTTACATACTTCTGGGTAACTTAACCAGGGTAATGTGGGTAAACGACCCCCAGGCTCCTCATCCAGAGATGACTTTGGATTCAGCTGCCTGCAGTGTACGGCCACCACCTACTTGCTGTCGTTTTCTTGCAGACGAGGAGTGGCAGCTGGAGGACAGAAGCCACGATACGCTCTCCGTGGGCTCTGACTGCGTGCAGCTGTTGGTGAACGCCCTGGACCACCCCACGTGTCCGCTGGAAGACCTGCCACTGGAAGCCGTGAAGCAGCGCGGGCAGTGCCGCGAGCAGCTGTGGGACGACGTGGTGCAGAGGTCGCCCCACATACCCG
Organism: Schistocerca piceifrons; assembly: GCF_021461385.2. Classification (NCBI taxonomy): domain Eukaryota; kingdom Metazoa; phylum Arthropoda; class Insecta; order Orthoptera; family Acrididae; genus Schistocerca; species Schistocerca piceifrons. The sequence goes on from NC_060148.1 coordinate 106,132,723, forward strand.
TCACCAGCTACCTGGCCTACACGCAGAGGGTAAACGTCAACCTCTGTCTGCTGGCCTGGATGGCGGTCAACTCGTACGGCATTTGTCAGGACGTCCCGTTTAGTATGACACAGTCCGTGCACGATGCTCGCTGCTATTTCGATAGACCCGACGATCAATCATGTCTGCACTCGAACGCTACAGACGCCATCTGCTCTGTTTCCAGAGCTATTCTGTTGCTAAAGTGTCGCGACTTTTCCTCCATCAGGACTTTCCATAATTGTACGTTCGCTAGTCTCGAATTTCGATTTTACCCTAGTAGGATCAGTGTACTGGATCAAAAGCTAACAGAAGAAACACTGAACTACAAAAACAGTTTAACCAACGCCACCTTGAGATACAAGGATTTCAAAATTGACAGCTTGAAGCCTTTAGAAATCTCATTTATACTGATAAATATCATTTTCCGCTTTTCGACTGCCGGAGTATACATGTACCTTCCCCAGTTACGTAACTTGCCTGGAAAGATATTCTTGTCCTTTCAGATCACGTGCATAACCCAGATCCTGTGTTCTGAGGTCGTGTATCGTATGGCAGGCGTCCCTGACTTACCAACAGCAGTGCTGATAGACAGCGCCCTCACACTTCTCAGCTGTATCTGGCTGAACTCATTCTGCTACCAGATGTATGCTTGTGTTCGCCATCTCAGGCTTCCTGACCACCTACTACCTGCTGAAGTAAGCCAGTTATTCCGTCGTGAGGTGCTGTGTGTGTTTATACCGTGGAGTATAGTATGTGTGGCAGCTGTTGCTTTGGAAAAGACGAGTAAATATCACCTGATGCACAGTCGTATAGTAGTCCTTGCAGGGATTTCAGTGTCTGTGGCATTCAATTTGGTTTGTCTCGGACTGCTTGGATACATGTACCTGCGTACTCGGTGCTCCATGCGGCAACTCAAAATTGTTGATAACAAGAAATTTGCCACAAAGAAGCAATGTCTTTTTATGTCAGTCAAGGCTGTTATTTTAAGCGGAATAGGTATTCTAATTAGAATTGGGTTCCACCAGGCTCAGGGCTTAGCGCAGTTTGTGTACTATATACATCTAGCTACGATGGTGCAAGGACCAGTGCTCTTCGTCTGTTTTGTTTGCAATGGAATGACGCTCCCCATACTGAAGAACAGGATACTTCTTTGGTGGAACCCAACCAACATCCCTGCAGATCTAGAGCTGTGTTCGGCAGCCGAGAGGAATCTGGCCAGGAGAAACAATGAACAGTCTTCCTTTTCACAATCCTCGGTCTAGCCTCCTTCAGTATTTTTCGCAAATAACTGTCTCCACACTACACTGCATTAAACCCAGCTATAACAATGGACTCTACCTGGTATGACAATATTAAATGTCATTAAATCTGATATCGTACAGCCAGTACTTCTCCTTCCTAACGTCTCCTTCATTTATAACTGTGTGCTTATTTGTGAGTGGTAGCCTCTGTCTACCTATTCTAATGCACTGAGACTACTTACTAAAATTGTTGGGAATTGCTTTGTGTATACAATAGGCTGGGTCAATCACACAGCCTGTTATATACAAGGAAAACGCAGCACGTTGTCGGAGGAATTCCCGTTCGTCAGTGTGATCTACCGTGGCGATGGTGCATTTCTGGACACATGTTCGTAGGACGTTTTTTCTCCGTTTTCCTTCGAGGATCTATCTTTGCAGTTTGTCGGTTTTATTAATGTATAATGTATGATTATAGTATATAACAATATGTCTGAAACAAGGAAATTTTCCATATGTGTGTGAAAGATGTAGTTTTACATGATTTGTAATTCAAGTACCATGACAAGAGATATTCAGATACTTATAAAATCAAAAGAGAGGGGCCAATGACTGAAGTGGTGTGTGCATGAAAGTGTAAATGGGTTTGTTGAGCTTATTGGTGGTTCGATTACATAGAGTGGCTCAAACAGGTATAGTAATAAAGTAACAGATGACTTGTTGTGTGAAATGTGGCTTGAAGTGAACGCAAAGTGTCGAATGGCAGAGTTATATGAGATTAGCATTATTGGGTTTGTGAGACAAGATGGTGATTTGTTAAGCTAGAGGTTTGTAAGGGTACTATGGCAGATGTTAAAAGTTAATGTTCCATGTGCCACTCTTGGGCAAGGAAGAACATTACTTAAAGGCGTATTTACAGAAACAGTACTGTGGAAGGATAAACTTGTGCCAGTACTGTGAGTCCTGGGAAACATGTGCCATAGTAGCTTCACTAAAAACACACAGTACGCCGAAATTGTTGTGATTCGTAATCAATAGAAGATCTCCCATTTGTTCAAATAAAACCTGAGTGAGCAAATTAAAGGAGTGTCTGTGTGAATTTAGTACCCAGCCCAAAGGAAAATCCTGTGATAAATAGTACTACGTGGAGTGATTTTCGTGAATTGTGAAACTACAGGGCTCATCGCGCACTTAGCAGGCACCCGCAGTGTTAACCGCGATTTCCGTGCTGGACGCAGTGGAACCAGAGGCCGCAGCGCCACGAGGGAGGCAGGTGCCGGGTGCAGCCCGCCTGGCCGCAGGGGGGCGCCGGCAGCTCAACACATTCTGTAAAACCGTTTGACGAAGATTTGCAGGCCGTGCGCCTCGATGCTGTCAGCGCAGCGCCAAGCCAACCCTGGCCCGCTTTGCGTGACGTCACAAGAGCGCGCCGCGGCCTTCTCTTTAGGTGGTGGCGGCCAGAGCCGACACGGGGCGCACTGGGGGCGCTTAGCGGCCCACCCAGACAAGCGTCCTGCACCACCGGGACACGCGTAAAGTCGGTCCGACACAGTGGTCGCCAGCCGAGCCTCGACCCGCTGGAAAGTATCGAACCTCATCGCTCGAAAGCCAGTAGTTAACGGCCCTCATGCTACCTACTTACCCCCAGGCAAGATCCCGAGTTACGACCGCAGTACTGGGAACATTCACAGCCAAGCCCAGGAAATTACTTTCGACTGGCTGTACGAAATACACAGTTCAAACTCAACAGGAAGACGGTCACTCAAAAAACATTACTCCCAGATTTGGATAACAAACTGACATTATCGCTATCCGATTACCCCAGCCAAGTCAGTCATTTGAGTCGGAGCACCACTGCCACTTAGCTAACATCACCGAGTTCTCCCTGAGCTAGAATTCGCCGTAAACGCCCACACTAATTACTATGCAACATTCGCAGATAACGACAGGAAAGTTCTTAAGCGGTAATGGATGCGTGCAAACGAGAACGCGTTTGGAAACTCGAGAACACTGTGCGTCGCGACACAGAACTCCGCTCCAGAGAGCCCGCGACCCGCCACGTCGGCCATACGGGCGCCGACGGCCAGCTTTCGATTCCCCGAGCTCCGAGTCTCTCCACGAAATCCTTCTACACGTGGGCCTTTCAGCCAATCAGGAGCAGCAGAGGACTGCAAGCCCCACCACTGGCCACTCCCTGCTGCTGCTTACAGCCGCTGCTGTCACGTTCTGATCTTCAAAAAGGCGAACCAGCGAGCAGATGTGGGTGGTCGGGGAATCACCTGTTACAACCCTTTGACTCGTGGGGTATCAAGCATTAACTTCTGCAACCGATATACCTATTAAGGGCTTTCCTCTTATATATCTGGAGACAAGCATTCTCGCAGCCGAAACTGCTTGAACTGTTGTTACATGTACGTAGATGTTCGACAGCACACGTGTTACTCAGACGATGTCCCCTGCAAAGTACATCATGCGTAATTCGCGCCACTGTCGTCAAATGCAGCATTGTAAGAGCGATTCAGACTTGGGATCAGCAGTCTGCACAACCGCCACACTTTGAGACAGGGATGACCAACCCGCATCTGCCGAGGCTAAAGGCACAGAACTCAACGCTGACTGTCAGCGTTCTCAAGCAGGGCGTGGGGACTATGGATCGTCCTGCTTCCGATATGCAACAACAGTTTTCAGCGCACCAGACTGAAGTAGAGAACTCTGTTTCCACCAGATCTCCAGAAACGCAACGCTACGCGAACTAGCCGAAAACCCGGACAAGAAACCCGAAGTAAACAGCCAAAGCCGCCACAAACACGATACGCCAATTACAAAAAGTTTACACTCATCCAAATACATCTCACGAAGAACAAGGTTTACAACTGGTTGGATGCAGATGGAATTAAAGCACATCTAACACAACTTATGGCACTTTAGCAAACCCTGCAATAAACTATAAACTAAGAAGGTGGCAATGAAACCGCCAAATCGTTGTAACCTGCACTAAAACAGTTGCCTGGGCCACCAAGTCGTTCACAAAAAAATCCGAAAAAATTTGCCAACATCACGACACACCCATCAGATATCGAAACCCGAGAGAACAGTTTGAGTTACTTACCGATGTGAAGCAACAGTAACAGAAATCACACCGCATGCCAAAAACTAAGCAAAAGAGAAACCACACAGACTCACGCTCGCCTTTGTGATAACCAATTTTGACTGTGATACAACAAACGAAAAAACTGAAGGGGACCTAAAGGTACCGGGAAACTAAATCAAAATTCCCCACTATTCCTTCCAGTCATCAATAGTTACAAAGAACCAACTAACAAGCTACTTGTTCACCATTTCAGAATGCACTGTATACCTCACAAGGTTGGACTATTTAAACACTGCCTCCTCAATAACAGAAACGTCCATATTGCAACTCTTTCCAAAAAGTCACGAAAAGCTGCGATATAAATTGAAATGTGAAGAACGGAGTCGAGCACATCGAATTTTTAATTGCAAAATAGACCCGAAACAAGAAGCACCAAAATACAGGAGCTGCAGCACTGATAACGTTAATAGTGATGAGAGTTGCAAAGAAAGACCAAAATAGCCTATCTCAGCAAACAAAACTGAAAACATTAAGCGCATTGATGAAACTATCACGGTCTTCGTCCAAGAATGTCACGAAGACAATCAAATGGAAAACATACTCTTTGAGTCGTCACTACAGCCCTTCCCAACATTATATTTGAAAGAAGGGAAATAATAACAGCAGCTTCTAAAAAGCTCCTACTACGTTCTTTGGTGACCACGGATCCACGTCTATATCGCCATATTGATAGACAAGGAGGCCTATGCCCAACCTTGCCTGAGACACCAGGAAAAAAGAATTAACACGTTCACTGCCACTGTAATTGGCCTTGCTTTGCCACGTAACCAATATTTTTCTTAATAGAATCTGAAAATATATTGCTAAAAGTAATATAACATGTATTTATTTTATAAGTACACAATCAAATTTACTCTCGTGAATCAAAGTTGTTTTGGGGCGCACTAAGGCGTCAGTGGCATATCAGGCCATATTCTGTAGCGGGTGGCCGTGGACGCGCCAATGCGTCTAGTGTATTGTTCCTGGTTAGTGTGACAGTTTAGGTTACTACAATTTCATTTTATATTCATAAATGAAACGAAACATCCTACTGACAAACGACATATTTATTGGACAAAAAATATAGTAGAAACATTCAAATACAAACACAAGATCTCGAAGAAACTTCTGAAATAAAATGTATGTCAAATCTAAGAAAAATACAATCTAGAGCTTTATCCATTACTCTCAAACAAATAAAATAAATACAAAGTTTAAGAATAGTACCGACACATAACTGTCGAAAAATAAATGAGCAACGAAAGTGCTATCTGCCTTTAGAGGTGGTGAATAACACAACAATTCAAACAATATCCTGCTTTATTTGGGCAATCTAGGCACTCGTAAATCGTGTCTGTTCGTTGTCCACGGCTGGCGCATGATCTGCACTTTTTTCGCGGTGTTTTTGATTTTCCATTTGATTCTCGTTTTACCACAACATGTTGGGGATTTCTGACTGGCCGTTCTACCTGCTTTCGTGGCAATAGTGCTCTTATAATACTGAGTCTAAATTCTTGGAGGGGCATTTTTGTGCCACAATATTTATTGTGTAGGGCATGTGCGTTTGTCAGTATCATTTCCACAACGTGGATAAAAAGTTTCTTGTACCAGCGTATGGTTTTGCGTTCCGAGAGGTAATATGATAACATCTGATCGTGCCGATCAACTCCCGCCATAAATTTATTGTAGTTTACAATGGCCAAGGGCTTAGATTTCTTCTCCTTTCTTTTGGTTTCAACCTCAACCATTTCATTTGTAAATGCATTAGAAATGTAGCAAACCTCCCTCTTATCACGCCACTTACCTATCATAACTCCTTCCGCAAATCTGGCAACGGCTTCACCTTTTCGTAGTTTTGCTTCCTGTATTTCCTTGGGTGTATCCTTCCTATTCGCCCTCAGAGTTCCCGTGCAGTGGGTCTTCTTATCCAGGAGCAGCTTTGCCAATGCGAAGCTGTTATAGTAATTGTCCATGTACACATGGTGACCAGCATTCAACTTTTCATCTAGTAAATGAAGAACAATTTTTTGCGCATGGCCTCTTCCTCCTAAATCGTCCAGCATGCCAGTGTATACCGCGAATTTTAGGACCATTCCAGTGGGAGTTGTCAAAATATATAGCTTTATGCCATATTTGTGCTTTTTGTTTTTGATGTATTGGCGGAAAAGTAATCGTCCACGCCAAAGGATCATTGATTCGTCCAGAGACAGTTCCCGTCCAGGGTAGTAAACTTGGCACATCCTTTCATTGAAAAAATTGATAACGGGACGTATTTTATACAACCTGTCGGATGGTGTTGGTTTGCCCTGTTTTGGATTTTCAGAAAAGTGTAATGCACGTAGTATTAGCAGAAAACGATTTCGTGAAATACTATCGGCAATTCCTTTCACGTTGAATAAAGCGTCCTTTTTCCAATAGTCCTGCAAATTCCTCATCTTTACATTTCCCATGTGCAGGAAAACTCCCAAGAACACTAACAATTCGCCAACAGTCACATCTTTCCAACAGTTTATTCGTGATTGTCCTTTGGTTCCCGCAGAAAGGAATAATTCAATCGCGTTTCGATTTGTTTCTTCTACAACTGTCAATAGAAATTCGTCCGTCAGCAAAAGACGAAAATAATCTAAGGGAGTGTTTTCCGTCGGTTGAATAAGCAGTCCCTCATTTTTTATAAATGGGCAATTTATCATTCCAACTGGCTCTCTTTCCCACGCAACAGTTGTATCAGCTGCGTTATCTCTTGTTACCACTCCTTCTGCCATTTCCCTGTCGCTAGGATTCACAGCCATTTCTACAGTCTCATCTAAAACAAACTCGGCTCCGTCAGACTCTTCACTGGATTCCACGCCGTCCTCCTCACTGGCCAGTTCCGTTTCCGAATCGCTTTCTTCTAATATTCGTAATAATTCCGCATCCGTTAGTTTTTGTACGTTTCTTGTGTCCTGTGTTTTACGTTTCTTAGGTTCTGAAGGGCCCGCCGTGTCACGATTGTCTTCCATTTTCAGTCCCACAACAGAGAAAAACTGTAGGGAAAACACACGAACCGCACCCGCAAAAATTGAAAACAATACGTTCTTAGAGTGCCTGCGCAATGAACCACACCGAATGGCTGTGCCCGACTAAACTGTGGCGCTGAGAAACAGCTGAGTGTCTCGCCGCGCAGGCGCGTCGACGGCATATGCACTAGTATCGGCCGGACGCGCTGGTGCGCCGATGGCAGTGAACGTGTTAACCTCCACATTCAAGCCTAAGAAAGATATTGCCACTATCTGCATTGTGAACACACTGGGCTTCTGCTCTAAAAAAAACTCTCTAAAGGCATAGTAAGAGAAAAAGAAGTTGGCATTATAGTCTCAGCACATACCTCATGAGCAGGTACAGAAATCAATCTAGATAACTGTATCTGTCACCAACCTGATTAACCCAAACCAGACCGTAGTAGAAGCTGAGATAGATGCTTCAGAGTCTTTCATATAAAACACAACCACGATGTATCCTGCCGAGGAACTGCCAACTGATGTCGTTAATTATATACTCTCATTTTGCCCAGCTAAAGGAACAGGAGACAGTACTAGATCTGCGCTATTTGCTGAAAAATTGAACAAGAAAGATATTAAACTTATTGTAGCCATTTTAAATCACGCAAGACTCAGAAATGACTCGCCGCCTTTTATCAATCACTATGGCACTTCTATCTTAGAACATATACTGCGTACAACATAGCTACCCAGATTCTGAAGCTACACTGAATTTGGCGACTGCATAACTAACGAATACCTCACATTTATTATACTGTGAACCACAAAAACTAGGAAAAAACTTAAAACGACCATAAACTCACGAAATCGGATAGTCGAAAAATTCAGATTGATACGTTTTAAAACAAAACCTAACGAATCAACTATTCTAACCACTCCTTAAGACTCCTGACGTACATAAGAAACAAAATTAAACAGTAGGGAAATTCTATAGACCATACGGCACTAACCAAATGGATATGCTACGATTGGATTGAACGTTTTCAATGACCTAATAAGAAGAGAAACCCACCAAATGATGCGCGAGGTAATCACAAGAATTAGGTCCAACAATAGCAGTAGTTTTTGGAAAAAAGTTCCAACAGGTCATAGCACACCATTTGCGCACAGCCATCCTTAATAGCAGATGAGAATGTCATTCATTACTGACGACCTCAAGTAAGTTCCTCAAAGTGCTAGAAAAACATTCACGGTCATCCATGGTATCCAAAATTCGATGCAACCGACGATGAAATAATACTCGAAAATCCGAATGCAACCGCTTAACATCCACTACTTTATAAGATTGACGAATATGAAATGGAAAGAAAGCAGCTCAGAGACTGGAGGCACTGCAAGATAACAAAATAAATCACTCCTTTCACAAGACACCTGCCTCAAACACATCAGACGTTTCTTCATCGTGGCCATTAAACTGAAAATAGTCTCTCTAAAATAGAAGCAAGCTAAAATCAAGATGATTTCCCAACCCGAAAGACCAAAAAACAACACCAAATCATAGGTTACCGTGCACTCAGTGACAGGGAAAGCTTTCGAGACAGACCAAAGTTATTCAAGGAATAGAGCAACATAATCGCACAAGAACAAGCCGGGTTCAGCGGCAACCACAGCACAGGTGACCCGGTCCCAGGACTGAGCAGCAGAGCGACGCAGGCTGAACGCAACACGGCAGGGGCAACGGCGGCAGCCTTCCTGGTGGACAGCGAACGGGCGTTCCATTGGTTGTGGCATGCTGGGCTGCTCTTTGAAACGTTACTTTTGAACTTCCCACCCCAAAGTGTGCAGCTTACTAAAAACGTTGCTGGAAACAGGTAAGTACAACCGCTGCTTGGTGATCACCATTGGACAAGTATTAAGCCAGCCGCAGCGACATCACGTGGGACAGTCACGTCTCCACTGCTACACACCAACAACACGGCTGACATCGCTAAAGGTCGAGGAACGAAAGAAGAGCCCTGTACACAGACGACACTGCGTACTGTAGTCAGGGCCCGACATGCGGCAGAATTAACGAGCAGGTCAGCCCCTTCACAAACAAGCAGGAAGCATCGCTAAGCGAGTAGATTAAAATACAGCGGATCCACGAAATCTATTCTTCATCACCAACCTGTCATCTTCAACTACCCCCACTTTAAATAAATATGTATTCCTCACGTCATCTTCAGAGGTACTCTGACAGTCAGTTATCAACAATGAAGAAATACACCAACTGGAAAATAAGATGTTATAACACAGAGAGATGTTGTTGCGCCCCTCAGTGTGAAGACTGGTTTTAAAAATAGCTCTCCATTCTACTGTATAACTTGCAGGCCTCTTCATCTCCAAGTACATACTGCAGCCCACATCCATCCCAATCTCCTTACTGTATTCACCACCTGGTCTTCCCCTACGATATTTACCCTCCACACTTCACTTCAAAACTAAATTGGTTACCTGTCGACGTCTCGGAACGTGTCCTACCAACCGCCCCTCCATTTGCTCAGGTTGCGCCTCGCATGTTCCCACGTTTCTCGGTAATCCAAACTTATCTTCCCTGAGGTCAGCGTCTACCAGTTTTTTCATTCTTCTGTAAAGAATTTGTGTTAGTATTTTAGAACGACGAGTTATTAAACCGATAGTTCAGTAATTTTCACACCTACCAGCAACTGCTTTCTTTGGAATTGATAACATTACATTCTTCGCCTGTCTCATACGCCGGGCACAACAGGTGGGAGAGCACCGCCGTGGCCGGCTCTCCCGAGGCTGCCTGTAATCCTGCCAGAAGACTCTTTACTCCCTGGGCCTCGTTTCGACTTAGATGTTTCAGAACACTGTCAAATTTGATCTCGCACAGTTACATCTCCCACCTCATTTACATCCATGACCACTTCCCTATCTGTAATATTACCTTCAGTAAGATATATATCTGACATAACTACATTAGCAAAAAACAAAACCTATGTGATGTCATGACAGCATAAATTCTAAATATAATGTAGCTGTGCTATTGACTATACAAAGACTTAGACCACTACACTATTCAGAATGACTCCAGTTTCTTCTATATAACATGGCCCTTACCTCTGACTTACACGGTTATGTTACAAATCCCTTCGTATCATACTAGAGATTAGTTCCTAAGCATTAGTCTTAAAGACTACCAGTACAATGTAACACGACACAAAATGCCATAACAATCGACAAACAATCGCAGGTGATGCTTTTTTAAAGGAAGGATTTAACCCACTCATAAGGCGAATGCCAGGACTCAGCTGTAAGAATAACATCGTCCTCCAATCCGCCAGGATTACACGCTGCGTCCAAACCAAATATGAGCCTCAGATTAAAGATGAACACCGTCATCACATCATTAAGCACTTTTCCGTTCAAAGAGTAACAATTTTGGTAAGGCACATTGCTGCTTGTACTAAACTTAAATATTTTCATTTTCACCTCTCCCCTGTCAACAGTGACTGTAATTGGGATCAGCTACTCAGAAACAGACATTCTTTAACAAAGTCAGTCTGAAGTAGTCGACGAATGATCTTGACATTAATCACATGTTATTAAGACCTGACTTATCAGGTGCTGCATGGGACTTCATTTCCATTTTTTTACCATTCATTACACGTTTTGGTTGCCAATCAACTAATGTTAGCTTGTAAAAGAAACAATAAACAGGGAATTGCCTTAGATTTAACCAAATTTAACAAAGTTACGTAGTATTGCGTGTTGATATGCCAATCATGGTAAATACACTCCTGGAAATTGAAATAAGAACACCATGAATTCATTGTCCCAGGAAGGGGAAACTTTATTGACACATTCCTGGGGTCAGATACATCACATGATCACACTGACAGAACCACAGGCACATAGACACAGGCAACAGAGCATGCACAATGTCGGCACTAGTACAGTGTATATCCACCTTTCGCAGCAATGCAGGCTGCTATTCTCCCATGGAGACGATCGTAGAGATGCTGGATGTAGTCCTGTGGAACAGCTTGCCATGCCATTTCCACCTGGCGCCTCAGTTGGACCAGCGTTCGTGCTGGACGTGCAGACCGCGTGAGACGACGCTTCATCCAGTCCCAAACATGCTCAATGGGGGACAGATCCGGAGATCTTGCTGGCCAGGGTAGTTGACTTACACCTTCTAGAGCACGTTGGGTGGCATGGGATGCATGCAGACGTGCATTGTCCTGTTGGAACAGCAAGTTCCCTTGCCGGTCTAGGAATGGTAGTACGATGGGTTCGATGACGGTTTGGATGTACCGTGCACTATTCAGTGTCCCCTCGACGATCACCAGTGGTGTACGGCCAGTGTAGGAGATCGCTCCCCACACCATGATGCCGGGTGTTGGCCCTGTGTGCCTCGGTCGTATGCAGTCCTGATTGTGGCGCTCACCTGCACGGCGCCAAACACGCATACGACCATCATTGGCACCAAGGCAGAAGCTACTCTCATCGCTGAAGACGACACGTCTCCATTCGTCCCTCCATTCACGCCTGTCGCGACACCACTGGAGGCGGGCTGCACGATGTTGGGGCGTGAGCGGAAGACGGCCTAACGGTGTGCGGGACCGTAGCCCGGCTTCATGGAGACGGTTGCGAATGGTCCTCGCCGATACCCCAGGAGCAACAGTGTCCCTAATTTGCTGGGAAGTGGCGGTGCGGTCCCCTACGGCACTGCGTAGGATCCTACGGTCTTGGCGTGCATCCGTGCGTCGCTGCGGTCCGGTCCAAGGTCGACGGGCACGTGCACCTTCCGCCGACCACTGGCGACAACATTGATGTACTGTGGAGACCTCACGCCCCACGTGTTGAGCAATTCGGCGGTACGTCCACCCGGCCTCCCGCATGCCCACTATACGCCCTCGCTCAAAGTCCGTCAACTGCACATACGGTTCACGTCCACGCTGTCGCGGCATGCTACCAGTGTTAAAGACTGCGATGGAGCTCCGTATGCCACGGCAAACTGGCTGACACTGACGGCGGCGGTGCACAAATGCTGCGCAGCTAGCGCCATTCGACGGCCAACACCGCGGTTCCTGGTGTGTCCGCTGTGCCGTGCGTGTGATCATTGTTTGTACAGCCCTCTCGCAGTGTCCGGAGCAAGTATGGTGGGTCTGACACACCGGTGTCAATGTGTTCTTTTTTCCATTTCCAGGAGTGTACAATGTGGCTATGAATTCTGTAGGCTTGAAAGCCATCATATAATAGCATATCTTGGAACGGTGTAAGTAACTGGAAAGTATCCATCGGGTGAATGTGAATAGTAAACTGTTTTCAGATATTAAAGAAATAAGCAAATAGAAATAATGATAACATACCATGCTGACTAATGAACCACATTTTCCGTAGACTATTGGTTACACCAACGAAGTTACAGAGTGCAACTCTCAACATATAGTAACAATTGAAACATACTCTTTCGTTAAGAATAAAGGCGCTAGCCCAGCTTAAGAAGCGAAAGTAATTTAAGGAAGAGACATTCTCTCTAGTTACTTTTATAGAAAATGAGTATGTGCAGAAATTAGTAAGTGTAGCTGCCTTTTTGGCCCTATCAGCTGTTCTCGACACTGCTTGGTGAGAAGCACTTCTTTAGAAATTCACGATTGTGTCGTAAATTTAAGGACTTACTTAACAACATGCTAAACAATAGAGCATTTCATATCCATTCTCACAATGACAGATGCAGGGTACTTAAACCAAATGATAGTTTACTTCAAATGTCTGTTCTGAGTCCACTACCACTTTGGTCTGTACATGACAGCTTACCAAAAGTCTTCAAAAAAATTGATTTATGCTGATGACATTTGCTTGGTGGCTCAGAGCCTCAACGTTTATGATGCTGAAACCTCTTTATCCACTGATATGGAAGTCTTAGATGTATACATCAAGAAATAGTGGCTCCACCTAAATCCACAGAAAATAATTGTATCTACATTACATCTATGCAGAAGACAGTCAGAGTGCACACCAGAAGACAGATTCAGAGACCAAGTCTCGTTGTACTGCATTACACCATAATACACAGGAACAGCGCTAGATAGAACTCTTGACTTACAAGTAGCACCTAAAGTCAAAACGAGAAAGAACAGTCTTCAAAAATTTGGTGGTGTCTTATGGGGAGCTAATGCTCGTGTTTTGAGATCCATAGCTCTAACCCTATCATAGCTGCTCTGTTGCTGAAGATTACTGTTCGACCAGGATCAATAGTGCTCATACTAAGAAGATAGATGTCCAACTGAATCAGGTATTATGGGATGTATTCAGAGTACAATCGCTCTAAGACTTCCTGTTCTCAGCATCATCCCACCCCCAGCTCTAAGAAACCAGCTCTCCTAAAGGTCCGGAAGAACATTCTGAAGAATCCTCAGCTGGCCAGTCATCGAGATGCTCCACATGCAGAACATCAACAATTGAAATCAAGGAAACCCTCATCATGCACAGCAGAAATCCTCGTTGTGTTCTCTTCGATTGTCAACCATTTACAGAAAATTCAGTGGAATCCGTCATCAATAGTCAACAAGCATCTAGTCAAGAACCCATTCATGCAGACAGGATTCGATCTCCCCAGACGTCAGTAGAGGATCTTGAAATGGATTAGCAGTGGAGAAGGCTAATGTGCTTATCTCAAGCATGGGGTGAGTTTTCTATTTACAGACAATTCAATGTCACTTTCTAAATATTCCAGTTCAATGGCCTCAGTATTATCATAACAGAAACAGGGTCACATGTTGCAACACGCGTGAGGCAGCTGCATGTCCTGCCCGCTGCTGTGACGTCACATGATGATCAAATCTAATGCCAATTCCAGAGATCTCTTTATCCTCACACGTGCTGATTCTATTATGTGCATGCTTAATCATCAGGATATGTAATTGCCCAGGGGCTGTCTTCTGGATCCTGAGGTGTATGTCATAATCTCATCAAATAATTACATATGCTTCTCCCATGGTCTTGGTCTCTGTATCCTGAAGTGAACTGAACTGTGGATACTGAAATAGTACTTACCGACGAGAGTCGCGGCACAGTGTCATTTTCACTATGTCTTCACTGCTTAGAAAGTGTGTTAACTGCCCTGTTGTCGTGCTATATAATTTTTGCATGTTATTGCATTAAGTCTTGGGATTTCGAGGTCATATATATAAACCATACAGCTCTATGATATTATCAGTTCATTTCAGAATGCTACTATTTACCAGTACATACATGTTAGCTTATGATTCAAAACATGTAAATGTAGGATTACCATGAGATCGTGAGTGTGAAGTTATAGTAGAAACTGAGGATGTCCGTCGTAATGTAAAACACAATTTACAGATATGAGTTAGGGCGAGCATTGTTAGCCGATGAAGCACACTGAGAAGTTGATGACAACAGACTAAGGTCCTTTTCAACTTCCTCTTCACATGAACATCTGTAGCAATAAGGCAACCATCATCGACCTGTATAAAAGTGTCGTGAAGTTGTATTGGTTATGCAGTGCACTACGGATTGCCACAGACAAATACGGTGGCAAGTATATGTGAAAGCATTATTAAACGATGTTGTATGTTATGTAAGTGAATGTTGCATACAAGATGATTTAGAACAATATGTAAACACATGTATGCTTGCAGCACCAAGGGCTGCTACTATAATCCTATAAATATTGTAACTGTAGAGCCTGATTTACAGACAGAGAACGGAGATACGTCGTTGCTCCTGTTGGATTGAACACAATGGAAGCAGAATTTATAGCATAAAAAAACCAGTTATTTAAAGAATAATGTAGAGATATAAGACAGAATTAATATTAAGAAATGTGTCAACAATTGTTTTTTTTTATTTTGTGCATGTAAAAAATGTTAATAAACAAAGTTATTTAAAATGTGTATTTATCTTTCATTGGAAGAGCACCAGTGCAAAACAAATATTATGCAAGATATTTACAGATATGATAAATACGTCATACTATTCTGCAAACCCTCAATCATACATACAGTAAATATATTCACTCATTGAGTGAATAGAGCCAGTATGGTACAGTGTCAAAAAATTTAAACAGCTTAAGAAGGGTTCAAGTTCCTTGCAAATACCCACATACTTAAAACAGAGATATGAGCAACTGAAGACGGTATTGACTTTGTAAGAGGAGGTCCAATAGTACTACCTTCAGGTTTTCTGTTAGGACAATGCTTAGCGTTTGATGCTAAAAAGGTTTGCAAATCTGATCTGCCTGTAGATACATACATCAAATTGTATTACATCACATCGGTTCCGAGAGATCCAGAACCTGTACAGAAAACTGAAGTAGAATCAAGATAAACATCATTTCCGCCCTTTTCATTGTTCATGAAAACCACACACTGCATATTGTTCCACCATACAGCGAGACCTTCAGAGGTGGTGGTCTAGATTGCTATGCACAACGGTATCTCTAATACGCAGTAGCACGTCCTCTTGCAATGATGCATGCCTGTATTCATCGTGGCATACTATCCACATCAAGGCACTGTTGGTCCAGATTGTCCCACTCCTCAACAGCGATTCGGCGTAGATCCCTCAGAGTGGTTGGTGGGTCACGTCGCACATTAACAGCCCTTTTCAATCTGTCCCAGCCATGTTCGATAGGGCTTATGTCTGGAGAACATGCTGGCCGTGAGATACAGGAGTATTCCAGTTACATTACATTATAGTGAGGCAGAGGTTCCGAAATCAGATATTGGATTGTAGGCATACCCAGGAGCAGTTATAGACTCAGCTCAAAATTTAATAGTGGTGAAGAGTAGACTGAAGTTTGAAACATTAGTCAGGAAGAAACAATACGCAAAAAAGTGGAATACTTAAGTACTAAGTAATGGAGAGGCAAGCTTAAATGTCTCCGATACTGCAATATAGCGCATTAGCCAGTTCAGTAGAATAAGAAGGACACTTCTATAAAGAGCGATCAGAGAGAAACGGTCCAGTAAACGAGGTTCTAAAATGCATACCTTATGAGTTATGAGCACTTTTTCACGTTCGATACTGTGGAACGAGCACTAAATAGTTTACCTCTCGCTCTTTTTGACGTCTCAGTCCTCTTGTATTTCGTTCTTCGTACATTACGAATATGTCTATAGTAGTGGAAAAGGCCAGTCACTTGTGTGCTGATAGCAAAGTTTAATCATCCTCCACTCGACCGTCATTTCAGAATCGTCAGAGTTCTGAGGTGCAGCGATCATGGTTCATTAAGTTACTTCCTCAGTTTGCACACATACCTGCAAATCCATCGCTATCCTCCCGTGGAAATGATGAAAGTAACTGTGACTGTTGACATGTATGAGCTACGCGTGGGCATAATCGAGGCATTTCGAGCCGTGGAACAGAGAATAATTTTAGGAACTGGAAAATATATTTTAGAAAATGCTGCTTGTTCCAGATATAGGCACAGAAGCTCAGGACGACGCACGAGAAATATGCACAGACAGTCCAGTTACGCTGAACTCCCTGAAAAATTACAGCAATCTTAGATAAATAAGGGCATAAATGAGAACTGCGCAAGGGGAAGTGGGACAATCCGGAACCAACACCAGCAATTGTCAGAAGCGAACAGCAGTCGGTGCCAGAAAATAACAGTATCACTTCATTATCAGACAGCAGGCATTTTTACACAGGACATTACCTACGTATTTTTCGAAACCTCTTTCGAACAAAAGAAATCAGGAGATAGATTTCACACTTCTGGAGATTGTTGTAAAGGATTATTTGCCCTTCAACAGCCGGCCGCGGTGGCCGTGCGGTTCTAGGCGCTCCAGTCCGGAGCCGCGCTGTTGCTACGGTCGCAGGTTCGAATCCTGCCTCGGGCATGGGTGTATGTGATGCCCTTAAGTTAGTTAGGTTTAAGTAGTTCTAAGTTCTAGGGGACTGATGACCACAGCAGTTGAGTCCCATAGTGCTCAGAGCCATCTGAACCAGAGAATGCCAGCTCGGAGGACAATTTCCAATACACTACTAAAACAACAGTACGCCATGATGAAAGAAATTGTAAGAGTCAAAATAAATTCTGCGGAAGCGATTGTGCTGACAATTGATGGGTGGACCTCAACCACCAATGAGAGTTACTTGTTGGTGACAGCACACTACGTTAAAGACCTGGAGCTGGCATCTTCCCTCCTAGAGTGCTTTAAATACGAGGAAAGGCACACGTCAGGAAAACTCTCCGAAGAACTGCGACATGTCACAAGGGAATGGGGCATTCAAGAAAAAGTCGTGTGTGTTGTTAGCGACAATGCTGCTAATATTGTGGCAGCTGTAAGACTCACAGCCTGGAAACACAACCCCTGCTTTGCGCACACACTCAATTTAATTGATCAGAATGGGCTTCCGCACATTCAAACCATTCTGAATAAAGTAAAAAAAATTGTTCAATTTTTTAAAAGAAGTTCACAGGCCTGCACGAAACTCAAAATGATGCAGGAACAGTTGAAAGAGCCTGTTCTGACACTAAGACAGGACACTGGAATTCAACCTATGATATGCTGCGAAGAATAATCGAGGTTAAGAATTCCCTAATGACAGTTATCACTCTGAATTATCCGGAACTTCCAAATCTGGCTGCAGAGGACATTGCAAGTGTAACACAGGCCTGTGACCTGTTGAAAGTTTTCAAACACTGCACGGAGGAAAGGTAAAGTGAAAATGTCATTGCTTCAAAAGGTATACTCCTTAGTCGCTCGTTGAAAAAATGGTGTTGCAGCTTTGTTAACAATGGCCGAAAAGCTAGCTAAAGACCTAAAATGACGGCTTCGAAATATACAGGGAAATTCCATTTTTTCAGATGCAACTTCATTAAATCCCCGGTTCAAATTACAAGGTTTTTCTGATAAAAATTCTGCTGAGAAGGTGAAATTAAACCTGATTAGGCACTGTGAGAAATTTGTGACGAACACATCCACTGCTACTGCAACAATCTCAGTTCCAACTACTGAATATACTTCTAGTCTCTGGCTCGAATTTGACGAAGTGTTTTCCAGGCTGCAGAGTAGTACACACCCGAGAGCTGCTGCAATGGTGGAAGTGGACAAATATTTACAAGAGCCCTGCTACAGAGGCAAGGCAATCGACTTCAGTGGTGGTCTGAACGGCTGTCAGTATACCCCTCGCTCTCTGAACTTGCAAAAATATACGACTGTGTATTGTTGCAACCTCCACGCCGTCTGAAAGAGTGTTCTCGAAGACAGGACACCTTATAACTGACAGAAGAAATCGCCTGACAGGAAAAAGTAGAACAAATCATGTTATCAAACGGAAATCTCTGAACATTCGCCAAATCCGTTGATGTTTATTCATAAATATATATGTATTTTTTTAATATAATTAGGACAATCCTTAAATTGACATTTAGTGTAAGTATTTCAATAATGTGTACGAGATGAACAATCCAACATGAACGATTATCTTTCAAGCGTGGATTCGACTCATGCTTCAGTTCCAGACTCAGAAGGTAAGCATTTTACTTTCATATTGGCTGTGCGTGCTCACACAGACTTTCGTGTCCTACATGACACTTCAACCTTGAACCTTGACCCTAACTTCTTACCGGATGAGCAACCCGGACACATCTAACGACACTGGTCAAAACACATCTAGACGTGGAATGTTTACCTACGCCGTACTCTCATCTCTATGTGAAACGGTTCTTTACTGTGCCACGTCGGTTGTAGTTCACTGACACTGTTAACGGGCTGCCAGAGTACAGACACACTTCTACAACTGTGACTGGTGCCGCTTTTACTGTGTCTAACGCTTGCCCTTAATAGGTAATTTTATATAGTCAAACTCTGCTGTCTACTATTTGTAGAACTTTTGCCCTACTTCGATTTCTGAAGCTAAAGTGTCAGTTTTTATGTAAGACTCTGATTTATGTAATATTCTGAGCAAATGCTCACTTTGCTTTTGTTTCCATTCCATCACCTGGTAGCAAGGTGAACTGATGCGACGAAAATGACGTCAATAAAGTAACATCCTATGTTCTCCTACATTTTGAAATCACTAAAGGATTCTTTTACACATCAATAGGAGTAAATATATAGAATTGTGAAATTCGCCTGTACTTCGCCTCTCCATAAACTGATGTCAACAGCGTTAGCAGATTTTTGTGAATCGAGCTTACACACTCCATGGCTAGCGGCGCCATCTGGCAGTCGGCGCTTTCGTGTAGTAAAAACATACGCGGCCAGTTCCCTGACGGCCGTAGTACAGCCACTCCCTGGTTCCTGCAGCGTTGCGAGTGACGGGCCATACCTACATCCCCACACGGGCTGAGTGATAGTTACCTCTGTCAGAGTCTGTGCATTCCAACACAATAGTGGCATTGTGAGCAGTGGACCTGTATGGCTGACGTTGCACACTGCGTATCCAGTACGACCTACTGTCGCCAAGTTCAGTGCTTGATTTGTGACGGTACACATAGGTACTCCCCACTGGTGTCTCGGTCTTGGGTAAAAAAAAAGGATCGATACTGCAAATTTTGAGATGTGGTACCCCCCCCCCCCCCCCCCCGCTGCCACTCTGGAAGGTCACCACAGTAACACATACAACAATATACTGCCCTACTTAACGTAATCTGTTACATTAGTTTGCTTTTAGGATCTAAGATGTACGTACTCACTTTGCATTTGACGATGTATTCGTTGTGACGCCTGATTTGAAACCAACAATCTGCATAAATCGAATGTTTGAAAATAAGAGTTACCTCCCCAAATAAGCAACAACAAAAAAACTAACATTGGATCTTACAGCCGATATATTTGTCCGAAAATGGAATAAAAATACGTAGTTTTTATGGGTAAGACGCAAAAAGAGACGTCCTAAGGGACTTAACAAATACAGCGTTCATGTAGGGTTTAGATGGGACCATTAGATTCCTGTGTTATAGCCTAAATGCAGCATTCATGTACGGTTTCGTTAGAACCATTACATTTCGATGTTATAGCCAATAAGTCGTTAAAAGTGATGTCGCTATGAACGGTCTCGACTGAATGTATCCACAGGACGTGTGGCATGTAATTGAAAAAGTGGCGTGCCAACGCGTCTCCTCGAGGCTTTCAGGCTTGCAGCGAAATGACCACGACGAGAAAAACTGAGGAATTGCAGCCAATATAAGAGGCCCTGCCGACGATCGCCCCAGCCACGCGACATTCGCGAGAGGAACAGGAGTAGGCGGGTGACAGTGTGAGGAGAAATGTTGTGGAGAATAGGTTCTGGGTTCGAACCCCAGTCCTACACAAATCTTCACGTCACGGCACTTCAAATAAGTTACATGTGAAGAAGCAATATTTAACATCTCTCCTAGTTCGTTAACAAGGACAATAGATGCTGGGTAGGAATCCGCGTCCGTTGAAAATGTTTACGTTATGTAATTTTTAGCTGATATTTCCTAACTGATACTGTCTAAAATCGAGGTATATCACTCTCTGTACGCCTAGTCAGGAATGACTGTTAGTTTCCGTCAGTCACGAAATCTTTGCTTAGTCTACATGACCCGGGTTTGAATCCATATGCAGAACGGGACGGTTCGTCGTGTCATTTGAAGTTCATAGATATTCTCAACTAGCTGCTCGTGTAATTTAAGTTTTTAATGTCATTTTGCGTTAAATAATAAGTACGGTATGTTACTTTGAAGAAAAAATCATGAATATGACGAACTTGCTGCGTGCATTACCTATCCGACGTAACAATGAGAGTGGTAACATTTGAGGTATGTAATTTATTGTAATAAATGTGAGCTTACAAGCGTTAAGGACAGTTTATATGTAATAAGGGGTTCCCTAATATTTGTAGTGTCGTGGTATTACTTTACATCTTGAGTTACTGCGATACAGAACAGTGTTTCCTAGTGGTGACTTGTTGGAACCATTTTCAACAGTCAAACGACTGTACTGAGAGGCTATTAGAGGACCTGCTAAACAGCTGCGTTATGCGGGTTGCATGCGATTCAGGCAAAATGCAATTCGATTCGTTCGGATACTTTTGAGCATGACTGCACGTACACAAGTTGTGTAACAGAAAGGAGTATTGTGGGTCCGATACAAGTAGGCTATTCTCACCATTTACGTACGTAATTGTTCATTGCTTACGGAAAGATTCCGGACAGTAACGTACACAGTGTAAGTGCTGGCATCAGAGGCGGTACCTTCAGTGTCGGCGCTGTGTGGTCAGGAAGGGGCAAAGTGCGAGCACGTTCTGTGAAAGAAATATTAGGCGCTGCTGTGGTTAATAGTAAGGGCACAGAAGTATTTTGTTTGTAAACACTGTCGGGGGTGTTCTTGGAGGCAGATTATCTGTAAAAATATTCCTACGTTATTCAAAGAATTCGTAAATAAAATATTGTCAACCGATCTGACTAAAAATTGAACTAACTTCGGGCATAACATAAAACCAGCAAGCGGATCGAAAGCATGAGCTGTGTCGCTCAGTGACCATACTGCCACAGAAGCGGAAGATGACCGACAGAAGGCGAAAAACAGAGCTGCCATGAATCATTCACTCGCTTGCAGAATTCTAAATTTTCCGAAATATTACATGTAGAAATATGATTGGTGTATGGATATAACAGCCAACTCAGCGAGTTTAAACTGTGCCGACCACCTCACATTAACAATGCAGCACCTTGCCAAAATGCCGACAAAGCGTTTTCTCGTGTTGTACTATGCGGGATATTTGACCGAATGTGGCAGCTGTGGGGGTGAACGAGATTTCTGTACGCGGTCCACAGAAGTCAACAGCAGCGACAAGCCGCGAACTCTGAACACCGCAGCAAAGTGTGTGGAACACCGTGCTTCGGCAGTCACACATCGAACCGCGACGTCTGCATTTCTCACAACTATTAGAAGCAGAAGGTTGCAGCCGGCGCCTTCAGATTTGCGCCACAATGCACGGTCCGGTTGATGGACATATCGTCCCCATTCTCATATTCAGTAACGAAGCAACCTTGCATTTATCCGAAAATGTTTATCTCCGCAATGTGAGGGTGTGGCGTACTGAGGATCGTCCTAGCTCCTTCACAGAATAACAACGGCCCATTCAGCTTTGTCTGTGACACTGGACAGAAAACATTAACCATCTGCGAATCTGGTTCATGCGCCGCAATTTCATGAGGATTTTCAGTAGCCCACACTCATATTGCGGAGATTAAGTTTTCAGATAAATTCTAGGTTGCTTCGTCGCTGAAGATCAGGATGGAGGTTCAGCATGGAGGTTCATCCTCCAGTGATCCCTCCGTTGTGGCGCGAATCTGAATGCGCCGGCCGCAACCTTCTGCTTTTAATTGTTGTACGGGCTGCAGACGGCACGGTTCGAAGTGTAACAGCCGACGCACGGTCTTCCACACACCTTGCTGCGGTATTTAGAGTTCGCGGCTTCTCGCTGCTGTTGACTTCTTTGTACAAAAATCTCGCTCACCCTCCTCCACGGGCGAAGCTGCCGTATTTGGTAAAATATCCCGCATATTCCAACACACGAAAACTCTTCTCTCGCCTTTTCGGCATTTTCACAAGGCGCTGCATTCGTAAGATCAGGTGTTCCGCACAGTCTAAACTCGCTGAGGTGAAAAATATTTCGGAAAATGTAGAATTCTGGAAACCAGTGAATGATTTATTGGTAGCCCTGTATTTCGCCTCCTGTGTCGTCTTCCATTGCTGTGACGGTATGGTCACTGAGCGACTCAACTCATGATTTCGATCCCGTTGTTGTTTTCACGTGAGGCCAAAAGTTCTCTTAATTATTAATCGGAAAGGTTGACAATGTTGTATTTACAAATTCTTTTAATAATATAGATAATATTTGCACACAAAACCTGCCTCCAAGGATTCTCCTGATAATGTTAAGAGTCAAAGTACTTCTGTGCATCCCGCAGCGCCTAACATTTCATTCACAGAATGTACTAGCTCTTCTGTACTAACTAATCACACAGTGCCAAAACTATGTAGTGACTTCAATGCTACTACCTATACTGCGCACATTACCATCTGCCATCTTGCCGTAAGCAATCAACGGTGACGTACGTAAATGGTGAGTATATGCCTGCTTGTATCCGACTTTTATTACTCCTTTCCAGTACACTATTCAGTAAGTACGAACATGCAAACCAACGCAATTTCGCACCTGACTGACGTACTCATAGACCAAGACACAGGTATCGTTAATAGGTAGCGTGTGTGGCCGGCCGCTGGTGACCGAGCGGTTCTGGTGCTACAGTCTGGAACCGCGCGACCGCTACGGTCGCAGGTTTGAATCCTGCCTCGGGCATGGATGTTTCTGTTGTACTTATGTTTGTTAGGTTTCAGTAGTTCTAAGTTCTAGGGGACTTATGACCTCAGCAGTTGAGTCCCATAGTGCTCAGAACCATTTTTAGGCAGCGTGTGTTTGACTTCCGTAATTAAATCTAGAACTTCTTTCTGTGCAGCCTCAAGAATGAAAAATTAATACCCCAATGGCTTTATTCTTCCTGCAAAACAATGCTGAGAAATTTATGTATGATAGTGTTTTCTAACAAGTATGGTGAGCTATCAGTGCCGCTATTCATTAACTTTTAATTCACGTCTTGCTGACAATTTACTTATAGAATCAGTGACGAGTGGCTGCTTTCCTTACCTGAAATACCGATTACAAGATACGAAGTGCCACAGTAACTGACCTAACGTTCTTTAAAGGGCAGATGGACCTGTACTGTATCACTGGCTTGTACCGATAATGTACAATCATTTTCGTTACCACTCACGAATGATTCTGCCTCCTGTTTCTTTTTCATTTAAGGCATACTGATTCTGTAGCTGGGTTCACTGTTGCCTTTCATCTAGTGATGCAGTGCCCGAACACAAAGCTCCGACGTCATTTGCATGGGAAAATTTAGTCGATAATTTCACATCTCCAGACAAAAACCGATCGTAAAGGTTTGATATTTTGCACAGAAACGAATATTCTTTTAAATGGAGGTTATCGCAAGTAATACTTTTGAAAGCCATCTAACAATTTGTTTTTGAAACTCGGAAACCGGTAATGGTTTTGTGTAAATAAACTTTCCATATCATATTCATGGTTGACTGCTCTAATTAAGTTATAATCTTTATAATTTTACTACAGCCTAGTTTCTCATGCTGTTTGTTTTGGAGAATGCAGCGATAGATAGCAGGCACTATATAGTGTGTCTCAAATCAACATGAATGTTATTCAAAAGACCATTAGTAATTGATACGCGTTACCACTGCATTGGAAAGCACGTTTCCTCATAACATTAGCA
Source organism: Schistocerca piceifrons (assembly GCF_021461385.2). Classification (NCBI taxonomy): domain Eukaryota; kingdom Metazoa; phylum Arthropoda; class Insecta; order Orthoptera; family Acrididae; genus Schistocerca; species Schistocerca piceifrons. The sequence continues at coordinate 106,157,401 of NC_060148.1, forward strand.
CTAAAAAGTTCAACTCGATTATCCATTATATCATTCAGAAGACGCACTAGATGATACCGATAACTCGCGTCATAAGAATGCACGATAATATTCTTCAGATCCATTTGTTCCTTTTTAGGCCACTCGGCCAATGGGTTAACAAAAATTTGGAAGCGCACGAAAGACTAGAACTTAATATTGCGACGCAGCAAAACGGAGCAAACGAAACAAAACCGTGGACGGGACAGCACGGCCTGTATTCGCCTGGGACGTGTTGACTGCCCGCGCCCACGTGTCAACAGGCGTACGAGGCTGGCTGCACCGATGCCTCTTTGTGCGAAGGCTGCGTCCGTCTTGTGCACACGCAAATTTACACAGGTGTAAACGTACGTTTACGCTACCTACGCCCTTACTCTAGGTACGAACTGTGCCCAATGCTGAAAAATACTGAACCTGCCGCTCCAACTGTGTTTCGATCGATGACGACATCAAAACGGACATAAAACACTCGTCGAAATCTAACGTACATAAAATATCTGACACAGCAATAATTATCGTTACTGTAACACTCCATTTCTTTGGCTCCGCTATCTGACAACCGTACTGTAACCTGTCAACCCAGCCTAGACCTCGGGCTATGCAACACGTCAGTTTTCCACCACAACCTATATTAGAAAAAATACGTAATATAGCAGTCATGTAAACATCACCGCGTTCTGTTGTATCCGTAAGTATATATGACGTCACAGAGTACATCATTACGCCACGGGGCAATGTTGACGCCCCCTATCGGTAGCTGCGACCTCCTCCAGTTGCCTGTACTGGGAAGACGGGTATTTGCAGAACCTAAGGAGTGTTGATGCTTCAAAAAGGTGAAACAAGACGAAAGTCAGACAACTGCAAACTTTTTTTAACTGGCTAACTACTAAGTGGTTTATGACCAAATGGGCCACAAATGCGACAGCGAAATTTTCGCGAATCGCTTTTTTCTTCAGCAGAGGCATAGAAGTACCGGGTGCTCGTAAGTAAAATGTAGCCACTCACCGAAGTCCATTCTGTGTAATTACCGTATGGCAACGAAACTTGGCAGGTATGCTAAGGCGTTAATACGAAACCAGTTTGCGCCGGAGGAAATCAGTTCCGGTTTTAGTTACCAGGTGCGAATCTGTCGTTGTGCAACGTCTCGCCGAAGTCTTCGGTGCTCATACTGAACAAATTGTGCAGCTGGCGGTTAATAACAAGATCAACATTCTGCCTTTCTCACTTGTTTGACCCTTCCTGTCCACGTTCCGTTGCCAATCCATTACATATGGAAGCATTTCTATACGTCTTTCTTCCGTTGATAGAGCCATTTGGTGGCCAAAATCGAAAATAATTCCTTTCCTGTGTAAATCGGTCCCGCAAGGGGGCTTTAGCACACCAAGCTTCGCTGCCATACAATAGTTACAGTCCACACTGGACCCCTGTGAGTGGCTCAACTTCAGATTATGAGCACCCAGTGGTACAGCACCGCTACTGCCAGCCCAAGTATCGTGTGAGACACCACACTGTCAAAGATTCTGCTGGTGGACAGAACACGTGAAGAATTAAAAGCACCCAGAAACATTGTACACATTCGTAAGTCACCAGCGATCTTACTCCGTTATTATGGGCAATCGATGTGTGCCTCAGAGAGCGAATTCCACACATTCTCGATTAAATGGCGGCCTTTTTCTGAAACTGTTTTGGCTGCGGCCACTCAACGTCACATCTCCCGACAATTCAGCCAACTGATCTCGCTACCCACGAGACGTTTTGCACAGGTCTTCAATACGGTGCTTCAATTGCGTTGCATATTTTGTGATATCCGAGTATAAAAACGGAAACCACCACACACACACACACTTCAGTGTCACGAAAGTGAGAGCCATTTGGAGCTCAGATTTCGGGTTACGCATTATTCATAAAATTCGTGGAACTCTTATTTAATCATCCCGTCCATCACGTGTGAAGACAGTCACTTTTATGTGACATCACGCGTCCTGTGCTGCGACTGGATGCGGGGAGCAAACTGGACAGTTGCTGTGCTGATCTACGTGTTTGCGAAGTTAAAGTTGGCAATTTCGTAGCTTTGATACTCAAATTTGCGTATTATGACGATATGTAGTCTAAATGATACACGACATTTCAGAAGTCTTCAAGATTTTCAGTACTTTATCATGCTAAAATGTCGGTAAATCTGACGTCAGTGGCTACCGATAATTCCCAAACAGTGACTTACCATCAGTAAAGGGTAAGGCTTCTGTAGCAGTATCTGCCTAAACGAAATAATATTTGCTACAGGTTTCAGTCAAATATAATTAGCAAATGCCGCCACAAATGTAATTCCGACGTGATTCAGTGCTCTGACGGAAACTAATAGCAAATCTTCCTCGATTCTCGCAAATATTGCACTTGAAATGGCACAAATTAAATCTGGATTTCGCCGTCATTATAGTCCGCAAATAAAAATTTACACTGCACTTCGCCGGCCGCGGTGGTCTAGCGGTTCTAGGCGCGCAGTCCGGAACCGCGCGACTGCTACGGTCGCAGGTTCGAATCCTGCCTCGGGCATGGATGTGTGTGATGTCCTTAGGTTAGTTAGGTTTAAGTAGTTCTAAGTTCTAGGGGACTGATGACCACAGATGTTAAGTCCCATAGTGCTCAGAACCATTTGAAGCATTTGAACACTGCACTTCAAACGTGTCATTTGAACGTCAGATAAAGAAGTTGGCAAGTGACAGTCAATCAGCATCATCCATTCTTTGGTCACGTAAAATACGACTAATGCGCAAGCACGATTGCGACAACTTTTCTGCACAACAAGCCACTGGGAACACGACGCGTCTCAAAGACCTCTCATGCGTTGCTTTGTCTCTTATCAGGCAAATACTAACACGTGACAGCCAGACAAAGCACTGCAGAGTTGGGTTCAAATGGCTCTGAGCACTATGGGATTTAACTTCTGTGGTCATCAGTCACCTAGAACTTAGAACTACTTAAACCTAGCTAACCTAAGGACATCAGACACATCCATGCCCGAGGGAGGATTCGAACCTGCGACCGCAACGGTCGCGCGGTTCTATACCGTATCGCCTAGAACCGCTCGGCCACTCCGGCCGGCGCCGCAGAATTGTATAGAGCAAAACAATTGTGGTGTGTGATCGCTTCTCTTTCATCAGCAAATCACAAACGAAACGTGACGTCACAGAACGATAAAAAGATTAAGGAAGTTTTATTTCGTGAAACGCAAACATTACGATAAATTTTCAAGAATTCGCCAACAAGCAACCAAATCTTCGCCTCAGTCTAACGTAGGTTGGGGAAAGCAACAGATCGCTCGTGCATCACAACCTAAATTCCAGAAAACTGTAAAAATACCAAAATAAACGCAAGTGCTGCGTTTCATCGTCAGAAACATGTCGGCATGACGCCAAGAGTTCTGATTTGCGAATGCAGTACAGGATTCGGAATGCCTACGCACTAAACAACTTCGGACGTCTGATTACTTTGCAGACGAGTTAACGTCTGTAATATCTGACGTTAAGCATGTAAGCGAGCAAAAGTTTAGGAACGGTTTGAAATTATTCTTAGCGTGTGTTCGAAGTCAACAAGTGCTCAATGTTAAATGGTGGGTGAATAACGTCCGCGTATTTCAGCGCCGTGCGTTACATTACCTCACGAAACGCCAAGTTTACAACTGTGATACTTGTCTTACTGTGTGAAAGCCGTAACGTCTGGTTATACCGCTGAATGAGAAACTTGCAATGTTTTAGATGTTTAAATTCGACCAAATTAAGCGAAATATTGAAACATAAATTTTTGTCAGGCCTTCAAGCCGCTACAGAGGCAACCTGCTGTCACTCTCGGCTGGCGGTCCAGAATTACAGACAGCCACGGCTGCTGGAATCAGTGGCGGAAGACGCCGTGTCGCACTAAAACTCACTCAGCCCGAAGTGCTGACTGTTTGATGGTTTTCGCATACTTGCGTCCTCTACGAACATTGGTTATTTCGTTGCAGTGACGTAGCCAGGAACGTGTGGTTTTTGTTTCCAACAACTGTGGTACGAGAAATCTGCAGGAATCGATAATGGTACATCGAAACACTGCCCGTCTGAATATGGCGCTATTTTCCGTTCGTTGCACGCTATTCTCGCTCAAGGTGTCAGCGATTAAACGACTGTAACAAGGCGATAAATAACGAGTAATAAATTATTAAACACTCGACGCGCTAATTTAACAAACTATTCACCATCCCTTTGTTCGTATCGATCCTAATTTTTAAAGTAAGACAATGTATTAAATAAGAGCAGTTCCGTCGTGAGTTACGAGACAAGCCACACAAAAGCGACCAGAACGACAGCCGCAGCTTCCAAGTACCCCAGTGGAGGCCGGCTGCCCGCCTCACCTGTCTCTGGTGTTCTCGCCGAGAGGCGGGACTGCGCCGCACACCGCCGCACGCCTGGCCGCTCCGCCACAGCTGGGCCGCACAGACAGCCGGGGCGCGCAGCTGCCCCACTTCTCCCCCCTCCCCACAAACAACACGCTGACGTCATGAGGCTGAGTTGCTAGCTCGGCCCGCGGCATGCGAGGGAAAGGCTGCAGCAGAGAGAGCGAGGCGTCTACGTCCGTGTCGGCACTGCCGGATCGACTGCGTCCACCCACGCCACAGTCCGTTCATCTCGTTCCGTGCTATAGAGCTGGTTACAACCCCCCCCCCTTTCCTACATGGGGCTCCCAAAACCGGATTTCGTAAACTGATTTCCCAATACCATTCCTGGTGAACGCAACAATGGAACCAAGACGCTGTATTTACGTCACGACATGAGGATAGATGCGAACAGAAGATCGTATTCGTACTTACGCATTAGCTATTCACGGTCGTATGACACATTTGTAGTCGATGCAACCGACGTGGTGGTGTTGGGTCCCTATGGGAACAAGCTGCTGACGTCATCGGTCCCTAGGATTGCACACTACTTGATCCAACTTAAACTAACTTACACTAAGGACAGCACACACACCCATGCCCTACGGAGGACTCGAACCTCCGAAGGGTTGAGCCGTGCAGATGCCACCGACGCGATGTCTCCGGACTGTTACCGACAACAGTGAGAGGCAGGCGGCAGGTGCAACACAGGCTTCGCCGAGCTCGCTTTAGTGCGCCCCATTGTCTGATGGCTCTCGTGTGTAAAACTAACTCGCGCCCCTTAATACGAGGAGAAGAAAGTGTTCTTCCTTTAAAACGATGAAAGAAGAGTTCCCTTTTTTGAAGTACACCACGACTATACAAACATACGCTGTGTCGTTCGGTGTTTTTCATTGAACATGGCGTACGTGTCGATGTAACACAACACACAAAGAAAAACAAGCACCTGTTGCCAGTTTTTGCAAGAATTTCTAGCAGCGTAACTTTCTTTTCGAGTACGAATTAACTACAAACAGAGGAAGACTTTGGCGTATCAGGTTGAAAATTATGTCACATCCTAGGTCGATGGCGTGATGGCGGTGGAAAAGTTTTGTGCTTGTGGCTGAAGCCAGGGAAAAGTTACGGCCACTTATGTGACACGCTTGAACAGTCGAAACGACAAGCGGTGAAGAATGTCTTTTAGATCTGATGACCAACATGCATCCATACTTTCAACGCATGCAAAGATTTTTAAAGAGGTTTGTACAGTCATTTGCGTTAAAACTGTTGAGAGTGTTCAACCATTCCTCATTGCTCCGTCACTGGGCAAACTATAACGACTTTTGTTCCACGTGTCAGTCTGCAACCACTTGCATATGAAGCACTGCCGATAATTCACTGCCGTCCATCCAGCCCGGGAAACGCATAATGTGGAGATGTAGACACCTACTTTAGAAAATTTACACATATTCTGCACTCATCGCGGCCGGCCACGACCCATGAAACACAGCCGTGACGTCATAACATGGATACACTCGTCCTGTTTATTACGACCGACTCTGCAGCGCCGCATATACAGCCCCTACCATCGACAGAGCTTGGTCTTACAGTCTTCTTACTCACGACGACACGCTTAGCATTGCAAAAGATTTGTCCTACTATTAAGTTTTACCATTTAAATCGTGTAATTTTTCTGCTGCTACTGTTTTAATATACTCTCAAAACATATAAATGGCGTACATCTAATCGGTCGTTGCGAAAACGGTGATCACAAGTGCCAAATGCACAAATTTCCATCATTTTATTTTCTGCATCGACAATCGAATCGTACAACCTTTGTTGTCAAAGGGTTTTTGTTGCAGTTTGCTTCCTCCTCAGCGAAGTAGTGCTGTGATTTCTTACACACTCCAGTCACGTATCAAATCGGTATGAAAGTTCCCCTGATGAGAATAGAGAAGAAATTTATCATTACTAGGTGCTCGTACGAAGTTTGGTGTCCGCTCTCCGACGTGTCCGGAAAGTCCGTATTAGAAAACTGTACTGCAAACTGGCACGCATCGTACATGTTCCTAATCATTGAAAACCATGTCCCAACCAGGGCAAACACAGTTGCTGAGGTAAAACTAGTGTGTGCTATTAGAATCTTGTCTTTAATATACTGAGTTTACATAGGAAAGCCTCTGAGGGGCTCAGAACATTTCTGTGACGCACACTACTTTTGTTTCGATCAGACCGATGCTTCGAAGTAAGTATCAAAAATTGCAGTTACTGTTCCGTAGTTTATCCACATACGGTTCCGGAGGCAATATGCAGCAGCTTTCACACTAATTCAGATTTCTAACAAATGAAGCTATGTTGTCTTCTTGTCTTCAGAAACTGATAGCACCTCTTAGTTCCGACAGGATATGCTTAACCGTTCCTCTACGTGGACCACAACGTCACACACACTATGTTAGTCTTGTGGCGCTGGTATAGATTGAGACCAGAAAGAAAAAAAAAACGATAAAGTCATTACAAATAAGTTCCTCCCATAGATTTCTGTGTGTTATGCAGCTCTCTGTGTATGCAATGCTTTATTTCAGAAGTAAGGATGCGTCTCTAAGTTAGTAACGGTAGCAAAATTTAGCCCACAGCTGAAACTCCGGTTCCAAACCAGAGACGCCATGAAATGACGTCGCCCTTACTAACGAGGCGATGAAGCGAGTTGATTAACTCGGGTAAATTTTCTGTTTTTTTTATTTTTTTATTTTCATCGCTTGCGGGGATAGACCGAAATACCATACTGATATCTCTCTTAATCATCAGAAAACACTATAAGAAATGGTACTCTCTCCCGATGAAATTATAAGAAAAGCCTTCACCTCATCTTCGTAATCGCATTTCTTTCCAGTTCGCCGCTCTGTAGTTCGTTAGTATCATATAAACGGACGATTAAAACGACACGGCGTTTATAATAAACTACCACGAAACCTGCTGTGGGCAGAAAATTCCGTTACAACCGCAAACAGAGTTGCTGGCGACGGCATTCTTGCGTCAGACGCCGTCCGTGTTCTTACCGAGTTAAAACCTTAGTGGCAGTTCGACAGTATTTTAAAATATTTTGCCCCACGTAGCGACGTAAATGATTCGACGAATTGTTCTGGACAAACGCCGCTGTCTCGATTGAAATTACTGTTGCGAAATCTGACCTGTGTGGCCTCTCTGATAACAGAAAACGTAAAGCAATATTATGATATAGAAATGTCTGTAACTCCCGGTTTTGCGTTGATAACAGTACTGTAAATATTTTTGTCTGAAACCAAGGTGCGAAATATTATACACAGATAAGTCGAATTTATTTTTTCGGTAATTTCTCTCGCAACCGCAACCGACAGAGCTTTGTCACTGCCTCAGCGATTGATTGTTGTTTTTAGCATCGAGGATTGTTGCCACTTCTAACTCTCCCGCGAGTAATGGCTGTTATATGGAGTAAATGAGAACGACAAAGGAATTTGCATGCATGTGTTTATCACCGAAATGAGAGTGAATCTATATTTGACGCAGAGACTACGTTTTTAAAATGTACCCACAGCACAGCCTTGCGTATCCCTCAAGTTGCGAGTCGCGTGTCCACTCCCACATGTGAGTCACACTGACAGTCGCTGGCCAGTTTTACCATCTTAACGCATCCGCACACTTCCTGTTTCGCACTCGGCACATTCATGGATGGCCTTCTGTCTCAGCTGCCTCCAGCTGATGTTACTCTACATTCCTGGGAACGAGGCGATTGTGTGAGAAAATCTTCCGGTAAACATGTGTAGAAATCGTCAGAAAATACCGCCAAAATGTTTTTATCCAAGCCAATTAACACATGTGATACTTTTATTATGCTCACCTGGATGACACGCGTTTTGCGGAATAGGGATAGCGGTAACGAGTAGAACGTATTTACACCTCATTGTTTTGAAGACATATTGGCTAGAAAAGTTCCTCTAGGGTCAAGCCGAAGTCTTCATCACGTACGTTGGATTAGCGGATACATTGTCACAAGCCATCGTGAACATGTAATAATCAACTTGACAGCATCGTCTGTATTTTATGGATGCGAATTTTGAACTCGTGGCAATGTGTCCAGCTGTTCACCTTCTGTTTCTACAAATTGCATTCGTTAATCGGCAACAGATAAAAAACGATCCGTCGAGGGCCTTTAATCACTAAACATGAGAGGGGGAAGACTACATTCAAGCCAACAATTAATTTCTCTGAAAAGGCGATGAAAAGGAAAAAGCTCGTGTCAGTGGTATTATTTTGTCGTTTGGCTGATCGGCGTCGATCGGGAAAACGAAGATGGCCAAAGCTTTATTTTACGGCGCCTGACTGCTTTATACACATCTCGTAGGCGCATGTGGAACTGTGCACACACACCACGTTTCATGCGTTCGGCCATAGAGGTAAACATTTACACGGAGCACACATCTGTTCTTCGAAACTTAAGTGGATTAGACAGTCTCGTTATCTACACTTGGAATCAATTACTGATTTCAACAATTGATCTTGTTGTATTAGTATCACACATGTAGTAATTCAATTAACCTACTTTCCCCAACAGTCACAATGTTAATGCGATAACTATTCTTGTTACGTTTGGCCAAGTGGAACGACAGCAAGCGTTTCAATCACTGTCCTGTCATTTCGTTATTTTCGCAAACGACAGAACTATAGTAATTCGACGAATTCCTGTAATGTGGCTCATTTAGCTGGCCATTTCCACAGAAGACTAAATATCGGAAGGCACGTAGTTTTCTGGCCATTTCCTCAGGACTGCGTGTTATGTGTGGCATTATGCTTTAAGAAGTAACATCCGTAATGTCCTATTTTTGTACGGAATAAAACGCTATGGTTTTTGCTTAATCCGGTACAGATGCCGACACAATATCGAGATAACAAGCGTAACGTACCAGAAAACTTTACTAGTAGAGCAAATTCATAGTAGTGGGTTAGAGGTTCTGTCGTGTCAAAAATTTTCGCCATTTATAGAGTTTTAGATCTGACCACCGACATAGCCTACTTTCATCCAACCCAAGGATTCTGGAATTTGTTTGCTGCGTAGCTTGTGCTGTCGTTTGGATTCAAATTCCCCCTGTCGAAAGAGTGTCCAAACATTCGTCAGTGCTCCGTCAATGGGCAAACTGTAGCGACTTTTCTTTCACGTGTGTTTCTGATGGTTAGCAGGCACTTTCACGATACGTCATAGCGACAGCTCACCGCCGTCGGCCCAGCCCTAGAAACGCATATGCAGATGCATAGACCTACTGCGGAAAATTTACGTATGTTCTACATATATCGCATTCCATGAGACACAACCGCGACGTTATGACCTCTGCACTCGTGTCCTGTTTATTACGACCGACTTCCCTTCCAAACGCCACATATGCAGCCCCTACCTTATGCTCTGTTCACTGATACGTTTAGTGCTCCAAAGACACGTTCAGAGTACCAGGTAAAAGGACCGGTGGCGCGAGTAAACATGTTCAGAGCACATAGGGACAGGTACAAAGGCGTGCGAGTTAACACGTTCAGAGCAGGTAAAGGGTTAACAAATAGATGACGTATAACTAACAGGTTGTTTGGAACATTTCGTGTTACAAGTGCCAAACGCATAAATTTCCATCGCTTGATTTCTGCCTCGACAATCGGATCGCGCAACTTCAGTTGCCAAAGTGTTAACGTTGTAGTTACATCTTCCTCCGCAAAGTAGTTCTGCAACATCCCACACATTCCGACCACGTATCAAATCAGTATCAAAGCTGCCTTGATGACGACACAGAATACATTTATGATTAATATTTGCTCCAACAAATGTGTTGTGCACTCTACGTCGTGTTTAAATAGTTCTTACCAGAAAACTGTACTAGAAATTGGCGACAGTCATACGCAATCTTTGAAAACCGTCACCCAATCACCGGAAACACAGTTGCTGTGCTAAAATCACTGTGTACTACTAGAATTTTTAATTTGTCACTGATGCGTTGACTTTTACGTAACAAAGCGACTGTTGTACTCAGAAGATCTGCATGCATAATGCATACTACGATTCTTCTGTTTCGTTCAGATCGACGCTTCGACGTAAACATTTTGGAGCCAGTTTAGTCAGAACTGGTAACATATTGGTAGTGTGTGATGCTACGCATTCTTTTGGTCATAAGAGACTGATAGATCCTCTTTGTTCCGACAGATTGTACTTCGCCGTTCCTGCACGTCACACAGAGTATGTTAGTTTTGTGCCGTAGGTTTATAGTAAGACAAGAAAGAAAAACAAAAGACACCTGAGATCAGTATATGTAACGAAGTGATTCATTACCGTGTATGTTACTCACCTCTCGGTGTGTGAACTGCTCTGTTTGAAAACTGAGCAAGTGTCGGTAGCAAACTTTTGTCAACGGCTGAATCTCCATTTTCAAACTGGAGGTCGTCCGTACTAGCGAGACGATGAAGCGATTTGCCCACTCGGGGTAAATCTGTATTTTAGTTTCGTTGCTTAGGGGGACTGAAACAGCATAGTGTTGTCTCCCTTAATCCACAGAAAACACGGTAAGAAAGGTTAGTTACGCTCTTCCGATTAAACTGCAGCTAAGAAAAGCCTTCAGCTTATCGTCGTAATCGCAGTTCTTTCCTGCTGACCGCCCTGGCCGGCCAGAGTGGCCGAGCGGTTCTAGGCACTACAGTCTGGAACCGCACGACCGCTACTGTCGCAGGTTCGAATCCTGTCTCGGGCATGTATGTGTGTGATGTCCTTAGGTTAGTTAGGTTTAAGTAGTTCTCAGTTCTAGGGGACTGATGACCTCAGAAGTTAAGTCCCATAGTGCTGAGAACCATTTGAACAATTTTTTGACCGCCCTGTAATTCGTCAGAGTCAGATAAACGGACAATTAAAATGATGCGGTGTTTACAGTAAACTGCTGCGAAAACAGCTGTGGGGCGGAAATTCCGTTACAACTGGGAACGGAGTTTCTCGCGACGGCATTCTTGCGCCAGACCCCGTCCGTGCTCTTGTCGAATTAAAACCTTAGTATTTTAGAAAGGTCCATCGCCTTTGTTTCGGCGCCGTATCACTACCGTCGTGCTGCCAGGCAAGGTGTCGACGTCTGCGACGCTGTTTCCCCACGTCGGGACGTAAATGATTCGACGAACTTCTCTACTGGACAGTCGCTGTACATGTTGGAAGTTTTACGAAATCTGATCTGTGCGGCCTCTCTGACGACAGAAAAATATAAAGCCCTTTTCTTATACCAAAGAATGTCTTGTATTTCTCTGTTTCTCGTTGACAACAGTGCTCTAAATATTTTTACGTAAAACGCTAGGCGAAGTGTTACACTTAGATGAGGCAAGTAACAGATGAGGTAAAATGTAAGAAATATGGCGCGCTTCCCAGAATTAACTGTTCCCGTCGCTACTCATATTCAGGTCTCGGCAGGGCGTCTATTGCTGACACAATATGGTGACCTCATAACATCGATACGATCCTGCACTGCCACTGTAATCGAGTGACCCTGGACTCAAATTCCTCTTACTAAGGTACTGAAGAAACATTTTTTCCCATTTTAATGTGAATCATTTTTGCTCTAATATGCGTCAAATATACCTTGAAAACGCAAACGGCGGACATCTTTCCGACCGGTTTCTACTCTTCTGGCTACAACCGCCAACTAATAGAATTTTTAATCGCCCTGTCTGCTGATATAGCAAAAGAATCGCTTGAGCCGTCCAGACGACATGTTTACATCGCTGTGACGTCTTCTTTCCCGAAATGATGCTGTGGTCTGCACAGCACATTTCGGTCATATATAAAGCTGGCTCGTACTCGTCTTGTTTACAGTGTGGCAACACGTACAGTTGTCATTTCTGTAGCCTCTTGTCAAGCCTGCCGTCCATTCTGCATCGTGTTTGAATAGTCGATACCACACAGCCGCAAAAGAAGTAAGTGCGCAACCTGTATCTACACTTAATTCAAAACCGTGTACCAGTAAGCGTAACTTTGGTTGCTCAAACGCTTCGAAAGCTTTAACGGACGTGGATAAAACTTTTGAACATCCCTTTGTGTGCAATGTCCTCCTCCTTATATCTTTACTGGCATCCGTAAGAAATGCATACCCTCCACCGTTTCTTAATGTCTCCTCTCATATTAGATAAACACCGACAAGTTCGCTGTATCAAGGACAGACGCCTAAAAATTATGGAGCTCGCAACTTGGAGGCTTCTTCAGACTAGCAAAACCTATTAAGGTTTAATAAGTAAACATGACTGGAGAAAAGTGATATCCAAAATTTTCGTCAGAAGAATGTCGTGTTCCTTGTAAACGTCGTACCGTTCACCTTGCCTGCTCAGTAAATAGGCTACATGGAAATTCGCAGCAAATATTAAATTCTGGTCGACGGCTGCGTGGTGCAATAGATCATTGCCCATATATTTTAGGTATGTATTGAGATACTAAGAGAAGTTAGTTAATATAACCGCATTTAACAGTTTCTGAGTCATTACTACCTAATCAGAGACGATATAAAAGGAACAATGTGACCAACGCAGTTAAAAATTTTGTTTTGTTTTTAATGGTTTGGCAATTGACCAACGGTGCATAGTCTTTACTTTCATTAATACAAATTCTGTGGTGTCTCACGTGTTGCCCCATTATAACGTGACTGACACTTGTCACGATACTTATACATTTGCTACATCACTAGAGGACTTTCTGTAATCAAGAAAAGTATTTTACATCTATTTTCTTTGCGCGTTTTAAACGTAGCGTAGTTACGGTCTACTCAGTTTTAAAGTTACAGATCACTACCAACTCATTCCGTCATTTTCCCGTTTTTAGCAATTTCTACCAAAGATTAAGTGTACTGGACTCGCTGAGAATTCGACCAACATTTAGAGACAGAGGAACCGAACAGCAGCAGCACGCACCGACGTGTGACGTCACATGGAACCCCTGTCTCCGTTGATGACGCGTGACGTGTTTCGCTATTTTTTCACTTTGGAACATCAGTATCTTTTCTTGGTATCAACAGAATCAAAGTGAACGCGCTGTATAACACCTTACAACCGCTATGATTATTAACAGTTTTACATTATACTTTTTACCAAGTACTTACTCGTTAGTTACCGTATTTCGTCACTCAACACTCAGCTTCGAGCAAAATACGTGTACATTTGAAACTTGGCCAGCTTTTACAGGGTACACCTCCAGTAGTAATTGGTGCATAAAATATATGTGTAATATACACGCAAAACGTAATCTACGAAAAAGACAAAGGTCAATCCGTGTTTCTGTTTAAGTGAATCACTCGAGTCTCTCCCTGCTTGGGGCAACGAACTAATGTTTGAAACTCTGCCCACAGCACAATTTAGCGTACCCTGCCAGTTATGACGTGCTTGCCTAGTACCGTGTCCCATTCAGTGATCAGTTACGTCGATTATAATCTGTCCAGAGAGTGCCGTACAGCCGCCCACACATTACTCGATACTCTTCCTACGTAACAGAAACTGTCCGGCCTTTGTCTCACGCTGCTGTTTAGATTTTCCGTCTCAAGATCCGCCGGACAGTCGGTCGCTCCCAACACGTCACTCACGACGTCCTTCTCTGAAGATAGCGTTTCTTCCAGCGTCACACCTAACTGATTATGCTTCTTGTTACCCCATGCCACGAATGGTGCTATGTTTTTAGAAGTACCCAACAAAAAGAGAAATACAACGTATTATTTTAAGTTGCTGAAAATTACTATTCGTGGGGAGTACGGTCAACGTGATATCCAGATAATTTTTTTCCTTCCTCTTTGAACAATTATATTCTGTGTAGTGTTGGAAAATCACACGATAAGAAGGGTTTGTTTACTTCCATTCTCTTAAAAAGCAAAACAAAACATATATTTATTTCATGGTTTTACTACATACTTATTTCATAGCGCTTCCCACGGCTTTGCTCGAGAACGAAGGCAATCTGTAGTTCACACCGCGCCGCCTCTCTGCGTTATACGATACCCTCTGGCACAGCGCGGAGGCGGATTTGAAACTGCAGCCGCCTGTCTCTCTGACGTGGCAGTCTTGCCCGCTTACAGTTATATCACGTTACCTTCTTTCATGCTAACAGGCAACAAATTTCGACGTACGGATGCTCTGTTTTGTTTCACGAAAATACGTGATTTGCGCCGAACCAGCGATACGGAAAGACACATTCTGTTGGCGCCTCGCGATGCAGAAAGCAGTTGCGGAGGATGCAGTGTAGCCGTTGGCCGACAGATGGCAATATGCGACTTGCATAAATAATTAGATGTTACAAAGAAATAAACAGTGCAAAAAAGGCTAATACGTCTATTGGGCGCCATTCTGTCACACAGCCATGAAGGACAATGTATAGAGTATAATACAGGAAATAGGATTTATGATACGATTTCAAATACAGCTGTAATTGTAGAACGGAGGAGGAATGTGGAGTGTAAAAATATTTTTTTTGTCTGTCTTCCCGTTCTGGAAAAGGAACGATATGTGAATATTCACTTTAATTGCGCCAACGAGAATATGAAACGTACTTAAAAAGTGCTACATATGGCTAGCAAATGTGGTTTTCATAAACCGATCTCCGAGTGCCATTTCCGGTTCGTTATGTGACCACTTTCGTATCGATACTCGCAATGCGGTTTCAGATGCCGGTTTTGCTACCGTATATTGAAAGTGAAAGTCGATACCAGAGCAATCCATCATTTTGCGGTTTTGAAACATATTACATTTTATCAAAGACTAAGTATTGAACTGCTGAAAATGCGGTTAGTACTCCTGTCAAGTCATGTCCGGCATATGTAACGGTACTCGATGGCAAACCTTGCTCAATCTGCACAGCTGAAGTTACTCCTATTTTTGACATGCGTTACACATACATCGCTTAACAACTTCCAAACGCGTCGTCGGCCAGTGTTCAAGCACGAAATAGTAAAACCATCTTCGGTTTCGCATATTGACGGTGTATTGATTCTGAAACGTTTAATGGGACCTTCAGATCGCAGTAATGGAGAATGTGACTTTATGTTACCGTTATTCCTCCGTCTCCGGCAGTCCACGGAGCTCCGTCCGTACAGCGATTCATGTCGGCAGTTTATCGCGAGTAATGGCTGTCTGCTGACGTAAGTCGAAACAGGAAAAAATGATAATCAACGCACAACCACCAGCCAGACTATGGATTTAGCACAGTAACAAGCGAGTAAACTTGTACACGATAAATTACGTCAATGGGGCGCACATAACTGGGACTACGCTACATAAACCCACATTTAGAGTTATGCCTTCAGAGACAAACTCGCAAAAGTTATCTTTCTTCCCAAACGAAATTAGGTATCGTTTTCTTCGCTGAAAACGACACTGACTTCCACTAACCATTGCTGGCGTCATGTTTGCATGTGCTTCTTTATGCCCTCTGTCCGCATGTAAAAATAGTTCAATAATTGTAACGGCCCCCCCCCCCATGAACCTTGGACCTTGCCGTTGGTGGGGAGGCTTGCGTGCCTCAGCGATACAGATGGCCGTACCGTAGGTGCAACCACAACGGAGGGGTATCTGTTGAGAGGCCAGACAAACGTGTGGTTCCTGAAGAGGGGCAGCAGCCTTTTCAGTAGTTGCAAGGGCAACAGTCTGGATGATTGACTCATCTGGCCTTGTTACATTAACCAAAACGGCCTTGCTGTGCTGGTACTGCGAACGGCTGAAAGCAAGGGAAAACTACAGCCGTAATTTTTCCCGAGGACATGCAGCTCTACTGTATGATTAAATGATGATGGCGTCCTCTTGGGTAAAATATTCCGGAGGTAAAATAGTCCCCCATTCGGATCTCCGGGCGGGGACTACTCAGGAGGACGTCGTTATCAGGAGAAAGAAAACTGGCGTTCTACGGATCGGAGCGTGGAATGTCAGATCCCTTAACCGGGCAGGTAGGTTAGAAAATTTAAAAAGGGAAATGGATAGGTTAAAGTTAGATATAATGGGAATTAGTGAAGTTCGGTGGCAGGAGGAACAAGACTTTTGGTCAGGTGATTACAGGGTTATAAATACAAAATCAAATAGGGGTAATGCAGGAGTAGGTTTAATAATGAATAAAAAAATAGGAGTGCGGGTTAGCTACTACAAACAGCATAGTGAACGCATTATTGTGGCCAAGATAGACACAAAACCCTTGCCTACTACAGTAGTACAAGTTTATATGCCAACTAGCTCTGCAGATGATGAAGAAATAGGTGAAATGTATGACGAGATAAAAGAAATTATTCAGGTAGTGAAGGGAGACGAAAATTTAATAGTCATGGGTGACTGGAATTCGTCAGTAGGAAAAGGGAGATAAGGAAACATAGTAGGTGAATATGGATTGGGGGGAAGGAATGACAGAGGAAGCCGCCTTGTAGAATTTTGCACAGAACATAACTTAATCATAGCTAACACTTGGTTCAAGAATCATAAAAGAAGGTTGTATAACTGGAACAATCCTGGAGTTACTAAAAGGTATCAGATAGATTATATAATGGTAAGACAGAGATTTAGGAACCAGATTTTAAATTGTAAGACATTTCCTGGGGCAGATGTGGATTCTGACCACAATCTATTGGTTATGAACTGCAGATTGAAACTGAAGAAACTGTAAAAAGGTGGGAATTTAAGAAGATGGGACCTGGATAAACTGAAAGAACCAGAGGTTTTAGAGAGTTTCAGGGAGAGCATAAGGGAACAATTGACAGGAATGGGGGAAAGAAATACAGTAGAAGAAGAATGAGTAGCTCTGAGGGATGAATTAGTGAAGGCAGCAGAGGATCAAGTACGTAAAAAGACGAGGGCTAGTAGAAATACTTGGGTAACAGAAGAAATATTGAATTTAATTGATGAAAGGAGAAAATATAAAAATGCAGTAAATGAAGCAGGCAAAAAGGAATACAAACGTCTCAAAAATGATATCAACAGGAAGTGCAAAATGGCTAAGCAGGGATGGCTAGAGGACAAATGTAAGGATGTAGAGGCTTGTCTCACTAGGGGTAAGATAGATACTGCCTACAGGAAAATTAAAGAGACCTTTGGAGAGAAGAGAACCACTTGTATGAATATCAAGAGCTCAGATGGCAAAGCAAAGAAGGGAAGGCAGAAAAGTGGAAGGAGTATATAGAGGATTTATACAAGGGCGATGTACTTGAGGACAATATTATGGAAATGGAAGAGGATGTAGATGAAGACGAAACGGGAGATAAGATACTGCGTGAAGAGTTTGACAGAGCACTGAAAGACCTGAGTCGAAACAAGACCCCGGCAGTAGACAACATTCCATGAGAACTACTGATGGCCTAGGGAGAGCCAGTCATGACAAAACTCTACCATCTGGTGAGCAAGATGTATGAGACAGGCGAAATACCCTCAGACTTCAAGAAGAATATAATAATTCCAATCCCAAAGAAAGCAGGTGTTGACAGATGTGAAAATTACCGAACTATCAGTTTAATAAGTCACAGCTGCAAAATACTAACGCGAATTCTTTACAGACGAATGGAAAAACTGATAGAAGCCGACCTCGGGGAAGATCAGTTTGGATTCCGTAGAAATGTTGGAACACGTGAGGCAATTCTGACCTTAGGAATTATCTTAGAAGAAAGATTAAGGAAAGGCAAACCTACGTTTCTAGCATTTGTAGACTTAGAGAAAGCTTTTGACAATGTTAACTTGAATACTCTCTTTCAAATTCTGAAGGTGGCAGGGGTAAAATACAGGGAGCGAAAGGCTATTTACAATTTGTACAGAAACCAGATGGCAGTTATAAGAGTCGAGGGGCATGAAAGGGAAGCAGTGGTTGGGAAAGGAGTGAGACAGGGTTGTAGCCTCTCCCCGATGTTATTCAATCTGTATATTGAGCAAGTAAAGGAAACAAAAGAAAAATTCGGAGTAGGTATTAAAATTCATGGAGAAGAAGTATAAACTTTGAGGTTCGCCGATGACATTGTAATTCTGTCAGAGACAGCAAAGGACTTGGAAGAGCAGTTGAACGGAATGGACAGTGTCTTGAAAGGAGGATATAAGATGAACATCAACAAAAGCAAATCGAGGATAATGGAATGTAGTCAAATTAAGTCGGGTGATGCTGAGGGAATTAGGTTAGGAAATGATACACTTAAAGTAGTAAAGGAGTTTTGCTATTTAGGGAGTAAAATAACCGATGATGGTCGAAGTAGAGAGGATATAAAATGTAGACTGGCAATAGCAAGGAATGCGTTTCTCAAGAAGAGAAATTTGTTAATATCAAGTATAGATTTAAGTGTCAGGAAGTCGTTTCTGAAAGTATTTGTATGGAGTGTAGCCATGTATGGAAGTGAAACATGGACGATAACTAGTTTGGATAAGAAGAGAATAGAAGCTTTCGAAATGTGGTGCTACAGAAGAATGCTGAAGATAAGGTGGGTAGATCACGTAACTAATGAGGAGGTACTGAATAGGATTGGGGAGAAGAGAAGTTTGTGGAACAACTTGACTAGAAGAGGGGATCGGTTGGTAGGACATGTTTTGAGGCATCAAGGGATCACAAATTTAGCATTGGAGGGCAGTGTGGAGGGTAAAAATCATAGAGGGAGACCAAGAGATGAATACACTAAGCAGATTCAGAAGGATGTAGATTGCAGTAGGTACTGGGAGATGAAGAAGCTTGCACAGGATAGAGTAGCATGGAGAGCTGCATCAAACCAGTCTCAGGACTGAAGACCACAACAACAACAATTGCAACGGTAGAGATACAAAAAATATCACCCTCTGGCTTCATAATTATCATGTCTGTATTCACACATGTCATGTGACGGTCGATCACTGGTTTCTTCACATGGCAGCGAAAACGATTTATTGCCATGAGACAGTGTGTAAATCTTGTACGGAGACATGGAAAGCGAATCGCGAAGGTGACCATTCATCCCTACAGAAAGTAACCGTCGTATTCGTCACTGAAAAATGATATAAGTGATAATATTTTCCATAATCGATCATTCTCGGAAGCTAAACGTTTTGTCGACCCATCACCGGAACTACATTTCTCCTCAGTTCTTAGGTTTTCAGGCCACCAGCAAAATATATGCGTACAATTACAAAGACGTGCAATTTATAAAATGCTGCGAAAAAGAGTTGTGGACCGAACGTTCCGTTACAACTGGGAACGGAGTTTCTCACAGCGAAATTCTTGTGACACACGCTCTCGGTGATCTTGCCGCGTTAGATCTGAATAGCAAATTTATCCAGCCGACTGCAGCCGTGCTGCGAAAGAAGGTGTCGATGTCGGCATGCCGAAAACGTAAACAAATGTCCGATATCCTCCGCAGTCTCTCAACGCTAAGACAACAGCCGCCGTGCCGGTACAAGTTACTGCTGAACATTCTCGTCTCTACGGCCTGTCTTATAACAGAACTGATGTCCCTTAGTTTTAAGTGAATACACATAATGTAGCTAATTTTGGCTAGTAGCGATCGTAGTTTATTTACGACGCTATGGCAGCATGAAAGCGGTGGTCAGATTGAACAGTAACTACGACATACTTACCTTAATTAAGAGGTAGCTCATTTTCGTTTACTTTGACGTTTTTAACACATGAAACATGATCATGTGATTGTTTTCATTTCGAAAGAAGTGCTGTCTGGTACGTTAGTTAAGTACGATACATGGAAATGAGATGCTATAAGTTTATCTTGTTCTCACCGTGAAGACTGGTTAGTCCAAAGACTGTGTTTAGGTATTCATTTTCTGTGAATTACCTTTCATTTTGAGTAAAGACGTCCATATGACTGATTTCGGTTACGTTCCTGTAGAGCCTAAAATACGCTGTTGCGACCCTTAGTTGCTAAAATTCCTATGTTTCACACTATCTATTCGTCCTACACCTTTGGTCAAACGCTTTTTCCTAATCCTGTATAACGCTGCTGGATGGCAAACCTCGCTCAACCAGCACTGCTCAAATTATTCATTTTTTTACGTACGTTACATATACGTTGTTGGATGACTCCCAACCCGGTCGTCCGCCTATATTCGGCGATGTCACTGAAGGCCAGCACGCTATCCACAAAATCACGAAACTAGTACCATAGTTGCATATTGACGCATTACTGATTGTGAGTACATTCACAAATCCAGATGGTAGTGACGTAGAAGCTGCGTTGACTTTTACGTTAATTCTCCGTCTCTTGCAGCCGTAAGACCTTTGTCGCTCCCTCAGCAAATGATTGTTGCCGCTAGCGCCGTGAAAAGCTGGAATTTTAAACTCTCCCGCGAATAATGGCGGTGGTGTGAAGTGAATGTAAACGATTAAAAAATTTACACGCAAGAGTTCGTTATCAAAATAAGAGTGAATCCTTGCTTGGCTCAGCGACGTAATGTTTAAAATTTTCTCATAGCAGAACCTCGCATAGTCCTCCAGTTGCGAAGTGCGTGTCCATTCAAACACGTGAATCACAGCCCTAGTCGCTGGCCAGTTGTACCACTGTAACGCATCTGGACTGTGCTGTTTCGCACTCCACACATTCACGGGTGGCCTTCTGTCACAGTTGCCTCCAGCTGATGTTATCCTAAACTCCTGAGAATCAGGATATTGTGTGAGAAAATCTTCCGGAAAACAGGTACAGAAATCGTAAAAGCATAACGCCAAAACTTTTTTTATCCACGCCAGTTAACGCATGTGATACTGTTATATTATGCTCACCTGGGTCACACGCATTGTGGAGAATGGGCGAAGCGATAAGACGACGTGGAACGTATGTACACTCCAGGGCTCCTAACACATAGAAGGGCTACAATAATTCCTATCGCATCAAGGTAAAACCTTAATCATATACGTAAAACTGGCGGATACGTTGTCACCAGCCATCGATTGTGAAGATGTAATAAAGGAAGTTGACAGCATCGTCTGTTCCGTATTGATGGGGATTTTAAGAACAGTGTGAGACACGGTTTCGCTTCCTGCCAATGTTTTCAACTGTTGGCCTTCTGTTTCGACAGATTGCATTCGTGCCTCCAAACAGACAAAAAGAAAAGATCTTGCGAGGGCCTTTACACACTGCACGTGAGAGGAAGAGGACCGCATTAATGTTAACAATTAATTGATTGGAAAAGGCTATAAAAAGATAAAAAACCATGTGTCACCGTTATTATTCTGTCGTCCATCTGGGCAGCATCGATCGCGGGAACGAAAGCCACCAAAGCATTATTTTACGGTGCCTGACTGCGTTATAACCCGCTCGTTTGCGTGGTGAAACTGTGGACACACATCTCCCTTACCTTGGACCGTAGAGACACACATATAGACGGCGCATGCCTCTATCACTGCCGTGTTGATGTTTGCAAACAAATGGATTAGACAATTAAGTATCTGTAGCTGGAATTAAGCACTCCTTTTTACAACTGAAGTACTAGTTCTGCTAGTGTCACACATGTAGTAATTCAGTTAACCTTAGTTCCCTAAGACTCGCATTCTTAATGCTATACGTATCCCTGTCCATTTGGCTACGCGAAATGACAGCAAGCGTCTCAAACACTGTCCCGACAATTCCGTATTTTGAAGAACGACAGAATTACTCATTCGATGAATTCCTGCTCTTGTTGGACTTGGCTCATGAACCTGGCCGCTTCCACGAAAGATCAAATGTTTCCTGGTCATTTCCTCATCAGTATGCGTGATAAGTTTTACAGTACTTTATAGATGAAATAACATCCGTAATGTCTGCTTAATCCAGTACAGATACCGACAGCATATCGAGATAAGAGGCGTGATGTACCAGAAAATGTTACTGGTGGAGGACACTAATATAGTGAGCTACAGATTAAGATCATGTCGACCGACGTTCATCCCCTCTTTCAACGCTTGAAAGGATTTTTAACAATTTTGCTCCGTAGCTTGTGCAAGCAGTAATTTGGCTTGAAATTCTCCCTTTTGAAAGAACGTGTCCAAACATTCCTCAGTACTCCGTCACTGTGTATAATGTAACGACTTTGGATTCATGTGTGTTTGTAATGGTCGGCAAGTACCTGCTTCTTAAGCAGTGCCGACAACTCACCGCCGTCTACCCAGCCCTGAAAACGCACATTCAGATGTAGACACCTACTTTAGAAAATTTTCTAACGTTGTATACACCGCGGCAGACCTCGTTCCATGATACACAATCGTGTCGTCATAACATGGACACTCGCGTCTTACTCTGCAACGCCACATATGCCGCCCCTACGATCGACAAGAGCTTAGGCCTTATACTCTTCTATCTAACATGATACATTTAGTATTCCAAGAGATTCGTCCTATTATCAAGTTTATGATTTTAAACAGAGTACCTTTTTGTTCTGCTACAGCTGTAAAAACTCTTAAAACATAACAGTGGCGTAGAACTAACCAATCTTTTGGCGCACCAATTACCATCGCTTTGTTTTCTGCCCCCACAATCGAATTGTGCAACCTCTGTCACCAAAGTGTTAACGTTGTAGTTCCAGCCATCTGGGCAAAGTAGTGCTGTGATTTCTTAAACGTCCGACCACGTATCAAATCCGTATCAGAGTTGCCTTGATAATGACAGAGAAGAAATTTGCGATTAATAGGTACTTGTACGAAATTTGGTGTCCGGTCTCCGACATGTCTGAATAGTCCATACTAGAAAGCTGTATTAGAAATTTGCGCGAATCGTATCTGTACCTAGTCTTTGAAACCATGTTCCAATTATGGCAAACAAATTCGGCCGATTGTTCTGTGGTCTTTCGGCGCTAAGACAACAGTCGCTGTTGCGACATCTGATCTGTGAGGCCTCTCTGATGACAGAAAATGTAAAACCTTTTTATGATGCAAAAAATTATCTGTATTCCTCGGTTTTGCGTAGATAACAGTATTGTAAATATGTTCGTCAAAAACACTGGTTTGAAATATTATAGTTAGATGAGCCATGTACAAAACGAGGGAAAATGTTGGAAATATGGCGCGCTTCTCAGAATTCACTGTTCCCTTCGCTTCAGTTGCGTAACATATATTCAAGTCTCGGGGGCGTCCCTTGCTGATACACTGTGGTGACGTCACAACAACGACACTCGCGACTCATTCACTGCGAAAGATCCTGCACTGTCGCATATGCTTCCCCTGTAACCGAGTGTGTCTGGCCTGACATTCTTCTTACTACACTAATACACTGAGTACTCGTAAGTCTCGTGCGTTTATGATGAAACATTTTTTTTTTTACGTTTTGTTGTAATGTATGTCTAATACACTTTGAAAACGCAAACGGCGGAGATCTTTCCGATCGGTTTTATCTCTGTTGGTTATGGCGTCCAAGTATATAATTATTTATCGCTTTATCTCCTGATTCAGCAAAAGGATCACACGAGTCGTGTAGTCGACATGTTTGCATCGCTGTGACATCTTCTTTCCCGAAATGGTGCTGTGGTCTCCTCTACATTACGGTCATATATAAGAACAGGCCCGTACTCGTATTGTTGACAATGTGGAAACGCGTAAAGTTATCATTTTTATAGCCCCCTGTCAAGGATGCTGTGCATTCTCCATCGAATTTGAATAGTGCATACCAAGAAGCTGTGTGAGAAATAGGTGCGCAACCTATATCTACACTCTTATCAAAACCAAGCCCCAAAAAGGCTTCCAAAAATGTAACTTAATGTGAACAACGTTATTTCATGCGGTCTGAAGCTATCGGTATGAAGGTATATGACTGTTGCATTGGACAGGGAGTTATTTTTTGTATGCATTCAACCAAAAGAATTTCGCTTAATGTTTTATTAAATGGAAAAATACAGACACGGTTATGTCTACATCTATATCTACATCCATACTCCGCAAGCCACCTGACGGTGTGTGGGGGAGGGCACCTTGAGTACCTCTATCGGTTCTCCCTTCTATTCCAGGCTCGTATTGTTCACGGAAAGAAAGATTGTCGGTATGCCTCTGTGTGGGCTCTAATCTCTCTGATTTTATCCTCATGGTCTGCTTGACTCCTTGGTGAGCTGGCCAGATTGGCCGAGAGGATCTACGCGCTTCAATCTGGAACCGCGCGACCGCTACGGTCTCAAGTTCGAATCCTGCATCGGGCATGGATGTGTGTGATGTCCTTAGGTTAGTTAGGTTTAAGTAGTTTTGTCTAGGGGACTGATGACCTGAGATGTTAAGTCCCATAGTGCTCAGAGCCATTTGACTCCTTGGTGAAGGTATGTTCTCGAAACTTCAACAAAAGCCCGTACCGAGCTAATGAGTTTATCTATCATCTCCGTAACGCTTTCGCGATTACTAAATGATCCTGTAACGAAGAGCGCTGCTCTCCGTTGGATCTTCTCTATATCTTCTATCAACGGTACGGATCCCACACCAGTTAGCAGTATTCAAGCAGTGGGCGAACAAGTGTACTGTAACCTACTTCGCCGGCCGTTGGTGGCCAAGCGGTTCTAGGCGCTTCAGTCCGGAACCGCGCGGCTGCTACGGTTGCAGGTTCGAATCCTACCTCGGGCATGGATGTGTGTGATGTCCTTAGGTTAGTTAGGTTTAAGTAGTTCTAAGTTCTAGGGGACTGATGACCTGAGATGTTAAATCCCGTAGTGCTCAGAGCCATTTGAACCATCTGTAACCTACTTCCTTTGTTTTCGGACTGCATTTTCTTAGGATTCTTCCAATGAATCTCAGTCTGGCATCTGCTTTACCGACGATTCATTTTATATGGTCATTCCATTTTACATTAAACTAATTAACCTAAGGACATCACACACATTCATGCCCGAGGCAGTATTCGAACCTGCGACCGTAGCGGTCGCTCGGTTCCAAACTGTAGCGTCCAGAACCGCACGGCCACTCCGGCAGCTCGCACCGGCCAGACCGACGTCGTGGGTTGACTCCTGTTGGTCTCGTGTCGGCTGCGAAGCCACTACCCCTCGCTATACGGCGCGGCCCACTGGACTCGCGTGGCGACCTCACATGCGCCGACGCTCAAGACGGACAAGTCATCTTGGAGCTCATAGCGCCCTTTAAATCCACATGAACAGGCAACTTTTCCCCTTTCCCACCAGAGGGAGACACAAAAGCTACGATTGCCACAGCGGCGCCACCGCTAGAAAAGGACGGAGACTGCTTTACACTACTCGCTGCGGCGCGCTCTTCAAACCAGCAATTTTTTTCCACGGCTTGTACATGTTGAGCACTTCATGTCTTACAACATCTTTGTCGAAATTATCTCAATTGGTTACAGCCCTCTCACGAGTGCGATATTTCCCTGGCGATCTGAAAAGTGGGCTTCCACCGGTCTCGGTGGATAATTTTCCTTCATTGGCAATCCGCTGAACGGTTCTCAAGCCAACGCCTGTCGCTTCTGCAGTGCGTTCCTGAGATCTGGCGACGTCTGTGATAGGTCCACCGCTCTCTGCTCCGCGCTTGAAATAAACATGTATCCTGTGCATAACGTCCCTCACCTGTTTATGGAGAGTTTGTCGTTTACCACCATCATCAGCCATGACAAGTTGCAACAACGCACTCGCCAAGACATTCACAGCAGACCGCTCAGAAAACTGCTGAACACCCATTGGCTGTGAGCGGATGCGTGACGTCAGGTGCGTAGAACGAGCCATAAATAGACCGCAGTCGTTCATGGTTCCAACTATACAGAGTGTTCATTTTTATTGGAGACATTGAAATATCCGAAAATCTACACATCGGATCAAACATGTTGTTGTTGTTGTTGTTGTTGTTGTTGTTGTGGTCTTCAGTCCTGAGACTGGTTTGATGCAGCTCTCCATGCTAATCTATCCTGTGCAAGCTTCTTCATCTCCCAGTACCTACTGCAACCTACATCCTTCTGAAACTGCTTAGTGTATTCATCTCTTGGTCTCCCTCTACGATTTTTACCCTCCACGCTCCCCTCCAATACAAAATTGGTGATCCCTTGATGCCTCAGAACATGTCCTACCAACCGATCCCTTCTTCTGGTCAAGTTGCGCCACAAACTTCTCTTCTCCCCAATCCTATTCAATACTTCCTCATTAGTTATGTGATCTACCCATGTAATCTTCAGCATTCTTCTGTAACACCACATTTCGAAAGCTTCTATTCTCTTCTTGTCCAAACTATTTACCGTCCATGTTTCACTTCCATACATGGCTACACTCCATACAAATACTTTCAGAAATGACTTCCTGACACTTAAATCTATACTCGATGTTAACAAATTTCTCTTCTTGAGAAACGCTTTCCTTGCCATTGCCAGTCTACATTTTATATCCTCTCTACTACTCCCCAAATAGCAAAACTCCTTTACTACTTTAAGTGTCTCATTTACTAATCTAATACCCTTAACATCACCCGACTTAATTCGACTACATTCCATTATCCTCGTTGTGCTTTTGTTGATGTTCATCTTATATCCTCCCTTCATGACACCATCCATTCCGTTCAACTTCTCTTCCAAGTCCTTTGCTGTCTCTCACAGAATTACAATGTCATCGGCGAACCTCAAAGTTTTTATTTCTTCTCCATGGATTTTAATACCTACTCCGAATTTTTCTTTTGTTTCCTTCACTGCTTGCTCAATATACAGATTGAATAGCATCGGGGAGAGGCTACAACCCTGTCTTACTCCCTTCCCAACCACTGCTTCCCTTTCATGTCCTTCGACTCTTATAACTGCCATCTGGTTTCTGTACAAATTGTAAATAGCCTTTCGCTCCCTGTATTTTACCCCTGCCACCTTTAGAATTTGAAAGAGCGTATTCCAATCAACATTGTCAAAAGCTTTCTCTAAGTCTACAAATGTTAGAAACGTAGGTTTGCCTTTCCTTAATCTTTCTTCTAAGATAAGTCGTAAGGTCAGTATTGCCTCACGTGTTCCAGTATTTCTACGGAATCCAAACTGATCTTCCCCGAGGTCGGCTTCTACTAGTTTTTCCATTCGTCTGTAAAGAATTCGTGTTAGTATTTTGCAGCTGTGGCTTATTAAACTGATTGTTTGGTAATTTTCACATCTGTCGACACCTGCTTTCTTTGGGATTGGAATTATTATATTCTTCTTGAAGTATGAGGGTATTTCGCCTGTCTCATACATCTTGCTCACCAGATGGTAGAGTTTTGTCAGGACTGGCTCTCCCAAGGCCGTCAGTAGTTCCAATGGAATGTTGTCGACTCAGGTCTTTCAGTGACTGGTTTGTAAGACTGGTTTGTAAGGTTGAAGAAATTCACAGAATTGCATCCAGTACGGTAATAGATTTTCCAAGTTCATATCCAGGTTCAACGCCGTGCATTCGAGACGAAATGTGTCTCAGCACTTTCTGCCTGCAAAACGCTTCGAAGTTCTGAACAATCCCCTGGTCCAGTGGCTGACTACGTGGACTTGGATTTGGCGGCAAGGAGATTGTATTCATATTTTTTAGTGCAGCATTTCAGTGGGAAGTGGCATTATCCAAAAACTTGCTTACCTTCTTTGTCTGTCCATCCTCCCATCAAATGCCAGCAACCAGTCAGTCAGTTATTGCTCAAATCATCCGAGAGCATGTTCAGTTTACTCAAGTCAGTACCCTTAGCGGTGTCGGCAGTAATTAAAGGCTCGTCACATTCGCCTGTTTCATTAACACGCAGTAGAGCAGTGAGTCGTTCTTTTGAAATTTTACTTCCTGAACAGTTTTCACCTTTAGCAGCCACGTTTTACTCTGTAGAGTTCTGAAGGAAAGACCAATCTTGTCACAGTTGAAAACACCTCTTTCTTCATAACCCTCACAAATTCCTGTTATCCTTTTTTGCCAGTCTGACACGGTGTTTTCGTCCACTGGACTGGACTCGCCACACACGGTTAGAGAAGAGATGATGTGTCTAACCCTAAATTTGTCAAACCACCCTACAGGTGCCTTAAAATCGTTAAGACCCAACTCCTTGGCGATTCCGAGTGCTTTTTCGCGGATCAGAAGTCCACAAACTGGAAAACTGGAGAGGTATTGCTGCGAGCGCGTCAGAACCATCCGGCCGCCGACTTTTAAGCCTGCTGTGTCGGGGAAACCGCGCTTACTGGTGAGCTCATCGTTCCCAGTCCACGATTTCAGAATGCCACTTTTGTACGTATCTTAAAATGTCACTAATCGGTGTTTTTCCAGGTCTGGATGGACTTTTAAGTGCGCTTTTGGCCGCTATTGGGTACTATTTTTAAGTCTCTTTTGAATGAAGTGTTACAGGTAGAGTAGTGCAGACCTCGTTCAAAATGCGAAAAATTGTTTTAATCTAGAAACGCCCTGGACCGGCTTCCCCCGATAGCTTTCGCCCAATTACTTTGTTACTTTGATTATAAGACTGAAGTGAGGATGTCGGCTCTGATGGAGATGATCGTTACCAAACATCGAGCTGCGTATCTGGTCGTACCATTCTTACTCCTATAGTCGAGTGTCGTGACCTGGTTTCGGTTGCTGCTGTAACGTTCGTCCCTCGTGTCCTTGATTTCCTAGGCATTGATAAGGCATTTGGTCGTGTTAATCACGACCTCCTGCTTCGGATTCTGGAGGCAGTTGGTTTTACTGCTGACACACGGCGAGTGCTCTCAACTTTGTTTACAGGTATTTCAGCGTCGGTGGTTGTTAATGGCCAACTGACACCCCCCCTTAATATCCGTCGGGGAGTGCCCCAAGGAAGCCCGCTTTCAATGACTTTGTGTTGTCTCTGGAGCCCCTACTTCGGAGCTTAGCATCCCAGTTGAAAGGTTGGACGCTTTCCGGAGGGACTATAGGTGTTGGTGCATACGTAGATGATGTGATGGTTCTACTCCGCAATTCTGCAGAGATACCTCGACGGAAGGCTGTAAGGGAAGATTATTGTCGGAGTTCAGGTGCACTACTTAATGAAGGTAAATGCAGGCTTCTTACTTTGCGAGGTTTTGATGACGCAGTTGTTCCATGGGCTACTGCGGTGGATCGGCATACGTCCCTCGCTATCATAATTGATCGTTGTCCACTCAAAGTGGCGACGCTCAACCTGAAGTCTGATACGGAAAAAATTCAGGGCGCGATACTAGAGCATGAAAGGCGTTCTCTTACTCTGCTCCAGAAAGTCCGAATACTGGATACATACGTTTTATGCAAAGCTTATTACGTGGCACAAGTTTATCCGCTTCCCTCGATGATGGCGAATAAACTACAGCTACTGTCTGGTCGTTTCTTATGCAACAGACAATCTTTCGCCTACTGTATGAAATGGTTACAAAGCCTCGTTCTTTTGGGGGGGTTGGGCCTGGCTGACATACGACGGAAGGCGCACGTGCTATATGTGCGACGCACTGTTTTAACGATAACTCAAGAAACTCACACATTCACGTCTCGTTTGTAAAAGTTAAACGAATAATTTAATAACAAGGGTTCTGTTCTCAAGCCTGTAATTGATGTAGACGACAGAGAATTGTACTGAATAACTGTTATTCAAGAAAGAACATCTCAGGTAAACGGGAAGTGGTCCAACGATATGCACTTGAAATACAGACAGAAATTACCCTCATCAAATGCAGTATTGTTTTTTTTTGAGAGCGTTACGATAATGATAGCCACATCCACGAACTAAACTGTAATCAAAGATAAGCGATACAGGATATACTCACCAGCTCAAAACAGTTCAGAGTCCAAGATGATGATCTACAGATTATCAGGCACGATTCAAAGGATAGTAACTCATACTCTGTCTATCCTCAGTTACGTAAACGAGTGGAAAAAGCAGCAGTCCTACTCAGGAGCACGTTCAGACCTCTCGACACATAAAGTCCGTTGAGAAGTTTAAGTATGGGAGGGGCCATACAGCGCCCAGAATCAAACACCTGCATCATCGAATACCGCTCGTTACCACATCCACGTCTCTCTCCTTCCAGAACTCGCTCCATTAAGCTCTTCGCTCGAAATGTCACGATCTCCACTTGACTCCCGTAGTGCTCCGCAACTGTCCCCTCTTCGATTGGCCGAAAGATGTACAAAAATACATCATTATTTGACTCAAATTCGCCACTTCCCGGACTAAATTAATACACTGTAGCGCCAAAGAAACTGGTATAGGCGCGTGTATTCAAATATAGATATATGTAAACGGGTACAATACGGCGCTTCGGTCGGCAACGTCCGTATAAGAAAACAAGTATCTGGCGGAGTTGTTACATCGGTTACTGCCGCTACAACGGCAGGTTATCGAGATTTAAGTGAGTTAGGACGTGGTGTTATAGATGGCGCACGAGCGATGGGACACAGCATATCCGATGTAGCGATGAAGTGGGGCTTTTCCCGTACGACCATTTCACGAGTTTACCGTGATAATCAGGAATCCAGTAAAGCATCAAATCTCCGACATGGATGAGTCCGGAAAAAAGATTTTGCAAGAACGGGACCAACGACGACTGAAAAGAATCGTTCAACGCGATAGAATTGCAAGGCTTCCGCAAATTGCTGCAGATTTCAATGCTGGGCCAGCAACAACTGTCAACGTGCGAACCATTGAACGAAACATCATCGATGTGAGCTTTCAGAATCGAAAGCCCACTCGAGTACCCCTGATGACTGCACGACACAATGATTTACGCCTCGCCTGGGCCCGTCAACACCGACTTGGTCAATTCCAGCAGCACAATGCGGCACCCCACACGTCCGGAATTGCTACAGAGTGGCTCCAGGAGCACTCTTCTGAGTTTAAACACTTCCGTTGACCACCAAATTCACCAGACACGAACATCACTGAGCATATGCTGGATGCCTTGCAACGTGCTGTTCAGAAGAGATCTCAACCCCTCGTACTGTTAAGGATTTATGGACAGCCCTGCAAGATTCAGCCAGCCGGAGTGGCCGAGCGGTTCTAGACGCTACAGTCTGGAATCGCGCGACCGCTACGGTCGCAGGTTCGAATCCTGCCTCGGGCATGAATGTGTGTGGTGTGTGGTGTCCTTAGGTTAGTCAGGTTTAGGTAGTTCTAAGTTCTAGGTGACTGATGACGTCAGAAGTTGTCCCATAGTCCTGAGAGCAATTTGAACCATTTTTTGCCAGATTCATGATTTCAGTTCCCTCAAGCACTACTTGAGACATTAGTCGAGTCAATGCTGCGGTTCTTCTGCGTGTTACCAGTTTGGATTTTCAGTGTATCTTACAACAATATTCGATATAGAAATGTAATAAACATTCGGTCACACTCAGACCATTCACAATGCCCGGGATTAGCCGAGCGGTCTAAGTCGCTGCAGTCATGGACTGTGCGGCTGGTCCCGGCGGAGGTTCGAGTCCTCCCTCTGGCATGGCTGTGTGTGTGTTTGTCCTTAGGATAATTTAGTTTAAGTAGTTGTAAGCTTAGGGACTGATGACCTTAGCAGTTAAGTCCCATAAGATTTCACACACATTTGGACCATTCACAATAAACAAAGGTTTGTAGAGACATACGTAAGCCAGTGTTGTTGCGCAAGTACTTTCCCGATAAATGACAACAGATTGTCGTTGGATATTTTTGAAACAATTATTGAGACCTCTTTGTGAGAAGCGTCTTTTGGCAGTATTTTACGAAGTTGGTGCCAGCTAACACATCTGTCTGATTACTTCCTACATTACCACTGTGTTATATTTGTTATTGTAGCTCCGTTACGGAATCCGAGGCAAGAATCGGTGACGTACCTCGGATTACCTGCAGGTGTGGGGAATTTCATCTGTGAGGGGACGGATGTTTTTTTTTCCTCAGTCTGCGTTTCGGTCGCTTTTAAGCGGCGGCTGCACTCGGCCGAGACAGGGCAAGTCTGGGACCTTCCCGGAAGGAGGCGAGGGCAGTGAGTGAGAGCGGCAGAGGGCCCCACGGTCGCACACGGTCCGCCTCTTAAGTTTCCCCCGCTCCGCGACGGCCAGACCGCTTCACAGGCCTCTCCCCGCGTTGCTGGCAGCCTCTGTGTGTGTCGGCGGGGCACAGCGCCGGGCTGCGCTGCTGGCTGTGCCAGAGTTGGCAGAAACCGCCCGCCGGAGGCGCCCCCGCAGGCCCACTCGTCCGTCCAGGGCGACACCGGCTGGCGGCCTGCCACGCCTGGGGCCGCCTCTCGGTTTTGGAGGGAACAGTGCCGGTTTTCAGAATGAGATTTTCACTCTGCAGCGGAGTGTGCGCTGATATGAAACTTCCTGGCAGATTAAAACTGTGTGCCGGACTCGAACTCGGGACCTTTGCCATTTGCGGGCAAGTGCTCTGCCAACTGAGCTACCCAAGCACGACTCACGTCCCGTCCTCACAGCTTTACTTGTGCAAGTACCTCGTCTCCTACCTTCCAAACTTTACACAAGCTCTCCTGTGAACCTTGCAGAACTAGCACTCCTGAAAGTAAGGATATTGTGGAAACGTGGCTTAGCCACAGCCTGGAGGACGTTTCCAGAATGAGATTTTCACTCTGCAGCGGAGTGTGCGCTTCTGTAAAGTTTGGAAGATAGGAGACGAGATACTGGCAGAAGTAAAGTTGTGAGAACGGGGCGTGTCGTGCTTCGGGAGCTCAGTTGGTAGAGCACTTGCCCGCAAAAGGCAAAGGTCCCGAGTTCGAGTCTCCGTCCAGTAGACAGTTTTAATCTGCTACAAAGTTTCGTGCCGGTTTTGTTGCTACGGCAGGACTGGCCATTTGCGAGTCAAACCTGGCGTTCTAGTATCCTGTGTCAAGATCCTAGTTTTAATTTTGTCCTGACACCAACACTGAAGTGTCAAAGAAAGTTGTATTCCTACGTAACATCGTATAGGGTGGCTCAGAGCACGCAGAAGTGCCGCAACACGACGTGCCGTGGACTCGACTAACGTCCTAAGTAGTGCTGGAGGGAATTGACGCCGTCAATCCTGCTGGGCTCTCCGTATATCCGTAAGAGGTGGCGACCCCTTGTGAACAGCACGTCGCAAGGCATCCCTGATAGGTTCGATAATGATCATGTGTGGGAAGTTTGGTGGCCAGCGGAAGTGCTTAAACTCAGAAGAGTCGCTCTGTAGCAATTCTGGACGTGTGGGGTGCCGCATTGTCCTTATGGAATTGGCCAAGTCCGTCGGAATGCACCATGGACACGAGTGGGTGCAGGTGATCAGACAGGGTGCTTACACACGTGTCAGAGTCGTATGTAAGCGTATCAGGGGTCCCATATTACTCCATCAGGACACCCCCCCCCCCCACGGTATTACAGAACCTCCATCAGCTTGCACAGTCTCCTGCCGACATGTACAAACGTCTCTTCCAGCCTTCAACAGTCAAATGTCGGTGTCGACGGGCCCAGGTGAGGCACAAAGTTTTGTGTCGTGCACTCATCAAGGGCACACGCGTCGTCCTTCGGCCCCAAAAGCCCATATCCATGATTTTCCGTTGAATGGTTCGCACACTGACACTTGTTGATGACCTAGTTTTGAAATCTGCAGCAAATTCCCGGGCGGTTGCACTTCTGTCACGATGAACGATTCTGTTCAATCGTCGTCGGTCCTGTTCTTGCAGAATCTTTTGCCGGATGCAGTGATGTCGGAGATTTGATGTTTTACTGCATTCCTGATATTCACGGTACACTCGCGAAATGGTCGAAGGGGAAAATCTGCACTTCATCGCTACCTCGGAGATGCTGTGTCTCATCGATCGTGCGCCGACTATAACACCACGTTCATACTCACTTAAATCTTGATAACCTGCCATTGTGGCAGCAGTAACCGCTTCAAATGGTTCAAATGGCTCTGAGCACTATGGGACTCAACTGCTGTGGTCATGAGTCCCCTAGAACTTAGAACTACTTAAACCTAACTAACCTAAGGACATCACACACATCCATGCCCGAGGCAGGATTCGAACCTGCGACCGTAGCGGTCGTGCGGTTCCAGACTGTAGCGCCTTTAACCGCTCGGCCACTCCGGCCAGCTAGCAGTAACCGGTCTAAGAACTGCACCAGGTATTTGTTGTCTTATATAGGCGTTACCGACAGCTGCGCCGTATTCTGCCTGTTTGCATATCGCTGTATTTGAATACGCATCCGTGTACCAGTTTCTTTTGCGCTTCAGTGTATTTTGGAGGGATTGTCTCACAATTTCTGTAGCAATTGTATTTATGAGAAATTTGTCACCTCATCAGTGTATGTACGACAGCCAGAGAAACTATCGTTCGGCGCTCCTTGTGCCTCCGTATCAGCGTGCATCCTCTCGAGGGTGGTGGATATCACAATTGTTCCCTTTTTAATAATGACGGATATAAGTAAGTCAGCGCCAAATAAGACGCACCACATGCTAACTTCCGACTTCTAAACAACATATTCCGTGACAGGCGGATATATACAGGTGGACCGGTTCCTTGGCCTACACGATCTCCAGACGTACCCCCACAAGTCTTTCAGCTGTGGGGGCATTGGAAAGCTCTTCTGTACGGCACCCCGGTACGAGACGTACAGAGTCTCCGTGAACGTACTGTGCGGGGCTGTGAAACAATTTGCAGTTGTCTGGGGCAGCGTCAGCGTTTCAGGGATTGCGCGCGACAGCGGGTTGATGAATGTATCCCTGTTCACGGTGGGCATTTTGAACACTTAATTTAGGAGAGTGCTTCATACTGTGGCAGTGTGTTCTTTTTGCGAGTGTTTCGAATAATTAATGTGTTGAAAAGCTGAGCTCTGACTTGAAGCGTTTCCAGGCCAACGTGTGAGGAAAGCTTCCTGAAAGTTTGGCCACGCGTTTCTGTGACGCCCTGCAGAGTTGGGCGTCGTCGCCATCTGCCGGAACGAGACGACAGCTGTGGCCGCCAGAGCGCCGCTGCTCCCCCGAGCTGCGCCACTGAGGGCCGCCGCTGGCGCCGCCCCCAACCCAAGTCTGCTGTCATTGGAGACGCAGCACAACTCGAGGAATATCGGAGATATACAAGCAATACACGCTGACATGAAATACACGATGGGTATAATTTTTATTAAACACTAAAGAAAGTTGAGAAGTGGGAGGAAGTGGCCAAGGAAACGGACACACGAAATGGTAAGTTGCATTGTAATTCGTTGTTAACATTCTACATTGACATTGTTAAAACTCTGTAGTAAATGCCTAGGTTCCTTACAATATCATTCCTTACTAGCGTGTAGCCCTCCATATCTACCAGTGAAAACGGAATAGATGGATTTAACCACGTCTTTGATATCAATATAGAATCGAAACTATCGTCCGAGTACATTTCTATATATACAAATTTTATAATGGGGAAACATAGTTACGAAAAGTCGTCAAAAATTACATGTATATAGGGTATATATAATATATTAAAGAAATAGGTACCTAAAAAGCATCCTGTATTAGAATGTAACGTTGTGTCAAAATTTCAAAGCAATGGGTCGGAGGTTAGTGCCTATACACAAACCGACAAAACGTTTTTATATATAGAGATACATGTTCATCATAATAGCTTACCTTAAAAACCAATCTAGTTTCTCCTTGGTTCCAATGGGCCTTGTAGCGTTGCATCCCTGTCTGTCAATTTCATTCTTGATGAAACCATGCACTTCTTGGAATTGATCACGGTTTAATCTAAAATAGTTCGTGAATTTTTCATCATCAAATTCCTTAGTTAAAGTGAATTCCCCATGACCTAGTTTTCTTTTCATGTACGCACTTTTTTCTGCGTTTTGTTTCATCAATACGATGTAACACACCGTTTCGAACTCAAACTCAGAATCGGAATCCGATTCTGAACTTACATCTATTAACACAGCAGAAGTAATCACCATCTCTGCCAGAGCCAAAGTCCCTCAGCAAACTGCGTATTGAAACTGCGATCCAGCTTGCGATGACTGTCGCCGTGACTGACGCTGCCGTGAGGAATTTGGCGTGAGCCCCCCTGCCTCACCTCGCGGGCCTGCGCCTCTCCTTAGCGCCAGCTGCTGCTCAGATTATTGCCGCAGCTGCAGTGCGAGTCAGCACAGCCGCACGCCGAACGGTCAGTCTAATACGGCCGCCCGGAGCGCCGTCTTCCTCCAACCGTGGCCGCCGCTGCCAGCAGTCAGTCACGCACAGCGGCTGCATCCCCGCCACGTTTTTCTGCAGCGTCGCAGCTTCTCGCCGTCCTGTTACGAGACCTCGTACAAACTCACTGACGTGTCGATAATGGCGCCTTTATCGCCTTAAAAGTATTCTTGTCTGACATCGACCCACGACCTCTTGTATGGACGACACTAAACAAAACCTGAGTCACATCCTCATTGTGGCGCTACTTGTGCGACTGGCGTGAAATTTGAACACACGTCATCTTTCAAATGTATATACACTCGCACTAACTATGGTTTTGTGTCCCACTACTCCTTCTCGGCGTTGGGACTTTTTCCTTCTGTGTACAATAATTTCGCAGCAAGAAAGCAGTTTGCAGCACACATGCGTGACTCGCCGTCGCCAAGATCGCGCTCTGAACTCCACACTTTTTCTGCAGGAGAAGACCTTCCAGCACTTTTATTACGACGTACAGTTTCATTCGTCCCAGTACAAGTTCCAATCGACGCATTACTGGAC
This sequence comes from Schistocerca piceifrons, assembly GCF_021461385.2. Classification (NCBI taxonomy): domain Eukaryota; kingdom Metazoa; phylum Arthropoda; class Insecta; order Orthoptera; family Acrididae; genus Schistocerca; species Schistocerca piceifrons. The sequence continues at coordinate 106,194,288 of NC_060148.1, forward strand.
ATTGCTTTATTAAGAAAAATGTTTAATTCCGCGCCGTCTGTTATTTCAGAAAACTACAAGTAGCTGTCACGATACACCTTGCCTAACGTTCTATTAGAATTAAAATAAAGTGGACTGTAGAGAAACGAAACTCGTCGTAATCCACGTCTCCGATATCCCACTCATCCACACCAATCAGGCGAATCACGAGTGAGTGTGCCAACGTTAAATACGAGTATATCGAGAAAGAACACCAGCGCCGTGACTCTTTCGTGGGGAACGAGACTGAATCAGTAGTGATAGATACTGATTTGGGAAGTAGTGAAGAAGACTCAGGAATCAAAGAACACCACAGCTAGGGAATTGGACGGAAGCTCGACGGAAACCTGCACGGCAACGGAAAAAGCTGGTACGGCTGATGAACTTCCGACTTTGACTTGAGCAGCTACACAGTAACGAATTACTGTAATACGCACGTACGCCTCATTTAATTTTATTTCTTAGATTGCTATACCTTACTTTGGCTTCACTTTACAACAAGAGGCTGAGTATTACACATTGAGGAAATATGCGGTGCCAGTGTGTCTGCCGTGTGGAGTGGTGTGTGCCCGCTCGTCCCCTGGCATGCCCACACATTTCAGTAAACAGACGGACACCAGCGCACTCGCAGTGTGTTGTGCAGCAGGTAGCTCACTGTAGCGCACTCGCCTGTAACACTGTCAGTGGCGCTTAGCGAGCCTTTCGTTCAGCACATATTTGAATCACCCTATCAAAGTCTAGCGGCCTTGCCAAAGTATGTTCAGTTGGCGAGGTCCCCAGATCTGAGAGACGTTGCTGGTGTGTGGTGGGTCTGACACAGTCTTTAACACGAGCCAGAGTGCTCACAGACCTTAATGCTTCAGCTACAGCCATGGAAGGGGGTACGAGATGCGCACAGCTACACATACATTCGGAAATGAACTTGGAATTTTAAGCTCGTGCAACTTATTCGAGAGGTCTAATTGTTTCAAAGGAAGTATAAGCAGTTGGCACTCTGATAGTTTTCAAATATTTAACTTCTGCCTCTACATCTGTCTTGACATTGTTATGGTATTCATTGATAAATAACTTGCATGCCTCGGCGAACTGATCGTCACTCACCTTTGTGTATTTCTATAAAAACCCAAATGCTTCATCTGTAATCTTCACTGTTTCACAATGGATTTTCAAGTTATACACTAGACTGTCAATTACGACATGGAAACCTTTTATCCTGAATAAATCCTCTGAATTTTCACCTGTCAATTCTTACCTGGCTTCTTCACGAGATGGGTTTCTGTTCTTAGTGCGTACCTCCGAAAATTTAGGACCGGTATTAATTGCGCTGGCAACAGCTTTAGATTCGGGAAGAATGGTGCCCCAATTAAAGGTTACGTAATAAGCAGTCAAGGCGTCGTGTCTCAATGCCCGTGGTAGTATTTCGAGCTTGTAGTAATTTGAGTCTGTAGCCAACTCGATGTCACGATTAATCACTTGAGAGATCTTCCGTAACCTAAAGAACCCTCTGCCACAGTGTGTGTTTCAGCTGACAGATTCAACTCGACTTTCCGGGGTTTCAGCAGCAACGGCAGCCTCACCCACGTCAGCTGCAGCCGGCGCCACAGCTTCAAGCCGAGCACGCCAGACGTGGAGTACGGACAAGTCCAAGCACTCTGTTCCAGAGTGTCCCATCGTCGTGGACAGCAACTGAACGGCTCGTATAGAAGCTGAACCACTCCTAGAAACGTATCTGCTTCGTGACAGCCTCACTTGCAATAGCAACTCCTGTTTTCTGGTTACAATCTACGAATTCTAAAGCCATTCATTTATTTTTTGTACACTCCTGGAAATTGAAATAAGAACACCGTGAATTCATTGTCCCAGGAAGGGGAAACTTTATTGACACATTCCTGGGGTCAGATACATCACATGATCACGCTGACAGAACCACAGGCACATAGACACAGGCAACAGAGCATGCACAATGTCGGCACTAGTACAGTGTATATCCACCTTTCGCAGCAATGCAGGCTGCTATTCTCCCATGGAGACGATCGTAGAGATGCTGGATGTAGTCTTGTGGAATGGCTTGCCATGCCATTTCCACCTGGCGCCTCAGTTGGAGCAGCGTTCGTGCTGGACGTGCAGACCGCGTGAGACGACGCTTCATCCAGTCCCAAACATGCTCAATGGGGGACAGATCCGGAGATCTTGCTGGCCAGGGTAGTTGACTTACACCTTCTAGAGCACGTTGGGTGGCACGGGATACATGCGGACGTGCATTGTCCTGTTGGAACAGCAAGTTCCCTTGCCGGTCTAGGAATGGTAGAACGATGGGTTCGATGACGGTTTGGATGTACCGTGCACTATTCAGTGTCCCCTCGACGATCGCCAGTGGTGTACGGCCAGTGTAGGAGATCGCTCCCCACACCACGATGCCGGGTGTTGGCCCTGTGTGCCTCGGTCGTATGCAGTCCTGATTGTGGCGCTCACCTGCACGGCGCCAAACACGCATACGACCATCATTGGCACCAAGGCAGAAGCGACTCTCATCGCTGAAGACGACACGTCTCCATTCGTCCCTCCATTCACGCCTGTCGCGACACCACTGGAGGCGGGCTGCACGATGTTGGGGCGTGAGCGGAAGACGGCCTAACGGTGTGCGGGACCGTAGCCCAGCTTCATGGAGACGGTTGCGAATGGTCCTCGCCGATACCCCAGGAGCAACAGTGTCCCTAATTTGCTGGGAAGTGGCGGTGCGGTCCCCTACGGCACTGCGTAGGATCCTACGGTCTTGGCGTGCATCCGTGCGTCGCTGCGGTCCGGTCCCAGGTCGACGGGCACGTGCACCTTCCGCCGACCACTGGCGACAACATCGATGTACTGTGGAGACCTCACGCCCCAAGTGTTGAGCAATTCGGCGGTACGTCCACCCGGCCTCCCGCATGCCCACTATACGCCCTCGCTCAAAGTCCGTCAACTGCACATACGGTTCACGTCCACGCTGTCGCGGCATGCTACCAGTGTTAAAGACTGCGATGGAGCTCCGTATGCCACGGCAAACTGGCTGACACTGACGGCGGCGGTGCACAAATGCTGCGCAGCTAGCGCCATTCGACGGCCAACTCCGCGGTTCCTGGTGTGTCCGCTGTGCCGTGCGTGTGATCATTGCTTGTACAGCCCTCTCGTAGTGTCCGGAGCAAGTATGGTGGGTCTGACACACCGGTGTCAATGTGTTCTTTTTTCCATTTCCAGGAGTGTATTTAATTATCATCAAAGTTCATTCCCACTGTCAGCTAGAGTAATTGTCAGGATATATCTGTGGAAGTACATCGCTTCAGAGGTTTCAAATCGGTAAATGATTTGCGATACGTGTTACCTAGTGAGTTTTGAAATGGTTTTAACACAAAGTTGGATGCGTAAAATTTTGTGTTCATTTGCTCTGTAATTACCATAAAACTGCTGGTTCATTGATTTTTGCACGGCTAAAGATAAACATTAACAACATTCAGTGGCAACATTTTAACCCAAGTCATTTGTTTTGCAATCACATAGCGCTTGTAAGTTTCATTAAAAACACCATGCTCTCTCGCAGGCGAATTGTTTGATGTGCTGGTCAGCCTGGATTTCGCATCATGTAGCGTGTGCTTCACGTACTTCCGCTCAAAATTTAATTTTAAAACAGTTCTGCTGCCCTGCTCTGAGATTAACCTATTTACATATCAAAATTTTACCAATTTCTCAGATACCAACCAGACATTTACATACACGAGTTTAAACAGGAACACGTTTCAGACTATTTGGCGTCCGGTTATTGAGCGATATGAGCAGTGAATACCGGCGTGTTTGACGATGCGAGGAAAGGGGACGGAGTTCTGGGCTGTTTCCCCTCTGCTGTAGCGTGCTGTACCGTTCCAGTGAGCCGGAGTAGCAGGCAACACCAGGTGAAGGGCATCGGGCGCGTCCCGAACTTTCGGCGAGATGCATAACATGGCTCTCTGTTACCTCCTTAAAGAGCGTTTAATATCATGGCGGTGTGTAAGAGTGTGTCTGATATGGAAGTCATAGTTGCACACAGAGCAACGAAACGTCAGCTTACATGTGCGACATGTGGGGAAGATGTGGCAAAAAGAAGCACTCGAGTTAACTTCGATATTTCCCCATGACGTTTCTGTTTTCAGTACAACTGCTGTTTCTAAGCAACTCATTTAAAATGAAAGAGGCAGCTATGGAAAGTTTTAAAAAGAAAATATCGGCTCGAGCGGGTCTGTATGGGTAGGTGCCATGCATCCAGTTGCCGAGGATTTGCCAGGATTACAATGGGCGGTTGAACTTGCTAATAACCTGGACTGCGAGAGCAACACATTGAACTAAGGAGCATTCAGAAGTATTTCTTTTTTAAAAAATTCTTTATTAACACAACAATATTAATCATACATACTTAGCCCACCTCCTAACATGATTAGTGGGCCATTAATTGTTACATAAAACTAAGTTATTGCAGCTTAATATTACAATTATGTTAGTGAGCTACTGTTTAAGTTCCTAAAGTATGATTAGATTCCTACAACAACAATGGGCAGTTTAGTTTTATCTACTTCTAACCTAGAAATGACTACTAACTGCAGCGTCACAGGTGTGCCAGTAAAATACAAACCTACTTAGGGTGGCCAGGCTCCTCGAGCTTACCCCGGGGAGCATGCCCCTGGCACTGGGCCGGCCATGGTTAGTATTCGCTGCAGTTCTTCTATGTTAGTCGCAATCGGTGTGATAGACCCCACCCCCCCTAATCCCGTACGTGGCGGTTTCCAACTGATGGAAGTCGGCCATTCCACGCACAGGCGGTATGGGAATGGGATCAGGTCTTAATCGGTTGGTTTATCAATTTGGTGTCTATTCTTGGTCCCTCAAGTATTCTATTAACACTTTTCGCGATACCTCATCTGCCAGAGCATTCAAAGTATGGAAAGTGTCTTCTTGTCTTAGGAGATTGTATGTCTCGTTATTTGGAAGTCTGTCTCGGAGTGTTGTCGCAACGTCGTTGAAGAGAGGCCACTCGAAAACCACATGATCAGGAGTTCCTTCTGCCGCGCCACAGTCACACTCGGGGGTTGCCCTTTTCCCAAACCGACATAAGTATGTCGGAGGGTCCATGACCAGTGAGAAAGTGGATGAGTCCTCGTGTAGGTTCTAAATATTTCATGGCCCCACGTTCTTTAACGTCAGGTAAGAACTGGAATGTTCTTCTCCCCGTTTCATCTTCCTCCCAATCCCTCTGCCACCGTTCTTCACCTCTGTTTCTTATTTCCCTCTTATCCCCTACTCTCACACCCATAATGTCTATTACTTTCTCCCCATTCCCTTTTTTTGCCCGATACCAAGCTGCTTGCTCACGTATCTTGATATCTAACGGGCAGAGCCCCATTATGACTAACAGAGCTCCCCCTGGTGATGTCCTGTAGGCCCCTGCTGATCTTAGAATCATGCTTCTTTGGACTCTTCTCACTATCATGACGGGCACGACCCGCGTGAGCCTATGCGCCCAGACTCCCGGGCTGTAACCCACTACTGAGGTCAAGATGCTATTGTGATAGAGTTTGATGAGATGAGGGGGGAGATGAAATCGTTTATGTCCAATGGAAATGACATTATTCAGTAATTGGAGGGCTCTCTGGGGTATCTATGTATTTTCCAAAGTTCCATCTCTCGTCAATTATGACTCCCAGATATCGCGCCTCCCGTCACCGAAGAACTGGTGAACCATCGATTCTGACAGTGGGATTCCTGATAAGCTGACCTTTCAGCAGTAAGTATGTGGATTTACTAGGAGATATTTTTTTCATCTTCGTGTTAAGGCACCATTGGTGTAGTTTTTCAATGGCCCTTTCGATTTTTGGCTCGATGTCCTCTCGGCTACGACCGCCGACCAGCAGGACGAGGTCATCTGCGTAGGCTATCACCTGTAGCACTTATTCACTTTGTTGTAGTCCGTCTAGTAATGGTTCCATATGGATATCCCAGAAAAGGGGCCCCAGAACAGAGCCTTGGGGACACCCCTTCGTAATTACTTTTCCAATTCTCCCACTAGAAGATGATAGCCAAACCTCCCTGTCCTTACAATAGCTCCTCAGACACCCACAAAGCGGCCCTGGACACTCCTTCTCCCGTAAACAGGAGAAGAGCGAAGGCCACCACAGGTTGTCAAAGGCGCCACTGATATCCACCATGATGCCGACGACGTACTTATGCAGGGTTGAGCCTCAGACCTCAGCCGCGAGAGCGATAGCATCAGATGCTGACCGCCCCGGCCTGCTGCTCATCCCACACAGCACCCGGTGAGCCGTCAATCTGTCAGCCAGCAGTTTCTCCAGAAGCTTCCCAAACAGGTCCAATAGCAGATTGGCCTGTAAGATTTAACTTCAGCCGGATCTTTTTCTGGTCCTTTTTTTATTGTTACCACATTCGCGGTTTTCCACCTCTTGGGAAACCTCCTTTGTCTAAGACACTCATTGAATAGGTGGGTCAGCGGCGCGACTAACTGGGGTGCCAGAAATTGCACCACCTCAGCCACAATGCCGTCTAGTCCTGGAGCTTTCCCTCTTTTTAGGGATCTTATATGTGCAGCCACCTCCTCTTCCGAGAATGGGTAGACTGCCGTGTTGTTATTGTAATCTACTAGATATGCGTCTCGCAGTTGCTTCTGGCTTTTGGTTTCTCCATCCGCATTGTCGTCAGGCAGCAGGGACTGGAGAAGGACATCAGCAGTTTCCTGCCAAGATTCTGTCATCCCATCCTCCCGCCTGACTGTTGATAGCTCCAGCGGAGAGCGGATTTTTTTCCTTACTAATTTATAAGGGAGACCCCATGGATCTAGAGCCAACTGGTTCAGCATGTAGCTTTCCCAGCTACACATTCTCACTTCGCGTAACTCCTTCTGGAATCTCTGCTTGGCCTCTCTGTATCGCAACTGCTTTTCCAGTTAGACGACACTGCGCTGGTAGATCCTCCTTAGCCTTCTGACAGACTGACGTAATTCCTCTAATTCGGCCGACCATGGTGACGGCGAGGCCGCCACGGCCTTCCTCCAGGTTGGTACAGCGGCCCTCACCGCTCTATGTACTGCACCCACCAGTTCCTCAGCTCTTTCTTCTATGTCTAGGTCTTGATGTACGTCACCTTCTGGTAAGGCAGGAATGTCGCACTCCCTTGCTAGTAGTTCCCAATTCGCTTTGTCGTGGTTAAATTGTACTTGCCACCCCATGGTCCAGTGGCACTCTCTGTCACCTCTGTCACCTAAAGTGGGTCACTCGTGGTGGCATTGCTTACGACTTTCCAACTCTTTATAAGGTTTTGTGCATTATGTGATGTTAAGGTTTCATCTATATTCGTGCCTTGTCCTCTTCCTTCTGTCTAGGTAGGAGGATTGCCCGGCCTGTTGGCCACCGCGAGCTGCGAAGCCATAACAAAATCTTCCACTTTATCACCGTTTGTGTCTCTGGTGCCGCTGTACCACAGAGGGGATTTTGCATTGATGTCAGCTGTTATGATTATCTTCCGTCCCCGTAACGCCGTGGTAACTCTTGCCACATGTTCTAGGTGTTGTTCAATCTCGTCTCCATATTGGAAATACATATTTATGAGAATAATTACTCCCATCGGGGACTGAAGTTCCACGACGTTGCAGTGACGAGTTGTAAATTGTGAGAGCGTGGTTACCCTCAAGAGTTTGTTTGTAACTACTATTGCCGCTCTAGGGTCCTCACCTCTGCTGACAATCTGCCAAGTTGTGGCAGCAAAAGCTATTTTCCCAGCTTGGGAGTACGGCTCCTGTAGGCAGAGCACGTCCAGTCTCCTCTCCTCCACCTCTTTGCGGAGCTCCTGCATAACAAGTCGGCTGTTGTGCGTATTTAATTGTCCAATTGTTATCTCAGTCGTCATGTGAAGTATGTGTGTAAGCGGTCCTCCAGCCAGGTCTTACTCCAGTCAAAAGCAATTCGTCCGTTTGCCAGTACGGCCTGTTCGTAAATGTCTTGAAGGTCAAACTTCTCACCACGTCTCTCAAAAACTTTTTTCAGTAGGTCTCGCAGGGCTCCGAAATCAGTGGGGAGATTCACTGACTTCAGCTGAATTCTGTCCACAGGGTAATCGGCTCTTCCAGCCTGGCCAGTTGCATCGTGTACTCGATGTTGGGGTACACCCTTACCGGGTCCACAGGTGGCAATCTGACCACTGGAGTGTTCTGCGTTGTGGACTTCAGACTTGTGCCTGTGATAGCATTGTCTTGGATGGGTTGGCTTTCTTTGAATTTTGTCAGGGTTTTTGCAGTCATAGGATGCTCTTGTCGCTTCAGATGGACTGTCGCCTTCGTTTCCCGGCGTTGAGGGGCGGGATCTGTGCTCAGTACGGGGAAATCTGTTTGTATACTTATATCAATAATGTAAGGCTCTGTTTGGATGGCCTTATCTATTGTTACTGTCTTAGTGGCACCCGAAAGCGCCATCAAGAAGTTCTTAAACCTGGTTGCCCTCATAGCGTCCCGCCTCCTCTTGCTCGGGAATTTACGCTTTGGCATCCTGTTTGGTGGGCTGTGATCAGCCATAATCGATTTTGGAGATAAATCATTGTTCTAACATTCTATATGTTGGGCAATTACGTCCCGTGGCTCCGCATGACTTTTTCCCGCGGCTTTTGCAGGGGATGCAGACCGCTGCTGCTTTGCAGTCTTTGCGGTTGTGTCCATTTGTGCCACACTTCATGCAAGCCGACTCCCTGGTACAAAGCCTTAGGATGTGATCCTGGTCACCACAATTGTGGCAGCGAGGCACCACGATGTAGTCTTTAACGTTGATTGAATGGAATCCTACATATAGTCTGCCCATTGCTGTGATCGTCCTCCACATTGGTGCCGTGACCTCAGGAATGTGATGAACCACATCACGCCCCCGAGGCCCCGTCTTGAATCTCAATTTGAAACCATTTCGAAATTCCTCCTCACTTAGAGCATCAAAATTTTGATCTTTTATTGTGTTCGTCAGTTCGTCATCAGTCATTATAGTAGGCACGTCATAAAGAATTATTAAAGGATTTCGTTTCTTCGGAGGTTCACACTTAACAAGTAAGTTTAGTTTTTGGTTGTTTAATAATTTGTCTTTGTCTTCCTCTGAAGCTACTTCCACAATCACCGAGTTTCTGATAGGTTCAATTCTTTTTATCTTAATTTTATCTTTGGCTGGGTTTACTGTTTTTGTGAACAGCTCTTGAATTTTCTTTACACTGGTATCTTGCCCAGGCAGTGTCCTGAGAAAGACCGCAGTGTCTGTTCTTTTGGCAACTTTATCTATGGTTTCTTTAGTTGTGTGCAGCTTGGTTGGCGCTTGCGCAGCCACCGCCGCCCAGGTCTTGACCGGTTGGTTCCTCAGTCTACTGTTTTCTTTTTCTAATTCTTCCACCCGGCCTTCAAGTTTCGCATGGGCGATAGCCCATGCTGTGAGTTTATTTTTTATGATTGATAAAGCCGCTTGGTTTATTTTTCCATTTTTGACATTCTGCTCTAGGAGCAGTGAAATTCTAGCGTGTCTCTGCGTTACAGATTCGCCTTCTGCCTGTCCCAGCTCGTCCTGGGGAGAGGGATCAGGCGCAATAGAAGCGCGTTTGGACGCACAAGAATCACTCGTTTCAGTTGTCGCCATGATGAGTAAACGAGTGATAAAAGATGGGAGCCCGTCTTTTGCCCCGGACCGGCACCTCTGGCATGGGGGGGGGGGGGGACATGAGGCAGCTCGCCCACCGGCCTTACCCCAAGGCCAAAGGCACTCTTCGAACTGCAGGGTTCAGCGCGCCGTTGCCAGCGCACTGGTCCCCATCGGTGGCTCCGTCATCGTCGATTTCACCCGATGCTCCTCGGCAAGTGCACCCCGCACTCCGGAGAGGCGGATGCACCTCTCGCCCTTCCCGCTTACTAGCCCAAGCTTCCGCCTCTCGGCCAAGGACTCACAAGAAGTATTTGAAATTATTACGTGCAATAGACATACGTAAAGTTGTACTTCAAACCGGAGAAACGTATGTTTCGAGTAGTATTAATAAGAGTATCGTGGAAGAATTAAACCAGCTGAGAAATGTTGGCATACTATTTACGCAGGAACTTGCGAAGTAGCAGAAAATATTGGAATATCACCTGAACTGAATGTAATGATTGATGACGGAGAGAAACGGCAAGGCAGAAGAAAACGCTTTGTTGATGAAGCAGCAGGGGACGATTTAAACCATAGCTCGAGGAACAGTTTTCAACTAAATGTTTGACACGTTATTACACAGCTGTTGGGAACTTCACTGTACCGTGTGCAGCCGCACACAACACGGACACATTCCGTTTCCTGTGGAACTACATAAGCGAACACGATTCTCCGGTCGAAGAGCTTGTGGGAAACGACGAAGCTTGCTATAGTGTAGACGTTAATAACGACGGTCTCGGAGAAGAAATTTCACTGTTGAAAATATTCGTGAAGGCAATGTTGTGTCTGAGCATTTCTTCTGCGCCTTGTCAGTACTCTTTGTGAGTGAAGTTTTGAGTGACGGCCTCACGGACTGTTCTGCCGTTTGCCTGCTGGCTCCTCACAAGCAGAGAGGCCGCTGACAGTTGTGGCAGGAGTCACGGACTGGCAGAGAGCGGCGAGTTGCGTCAGCTGCGACCGCAGCACGGCCACAGGGAATGAAGTGAGGTGACAGCAACTGAGTTGATAGGCACGCACTCTCCACTACACTTATTTACTCGATGTATGAGTGAAGGTAAGTGTAATTTTATTACCTGTAGCTCCACGACTTGCGTTACCATCTCAGCTGTGCCGTTGTGACCGATGAGTGTGGAGACTCGTGTGCGTCACTGTGAAATTGCTTTCGTGTGCTGAAACTCGGGCCTCGGTGTTCTGTCTCGAATACAACTAGAATTACTTTGCTCGTTGCAATCTTTTACGTCAAGTAGTGACAACAATAACAGATAGAGAGGATTTCCGTCACATTTTGTATGCATGTCACGTTGTGGTCTGATTGTGTTTAGTTAAATGTAGACTGACAGTGTGGTTCCAGATGATAGTCGCATTATGTAGTGTGAATACTGCTACTAATATCTCATTGTTATTAAACACAACAGGTATGGTAGAGTAGAATGTTTGCTGAATATGGAGAAGTAAATTGAGTCTGATATCAGGAGCGAAAATTCTGGTGATAGAACTCATATAGCGTTAATCTCGGTATGTTAAAATTAGAATAGTCTGATGTAGCACCTTGCAGACTGGTGTGAAACGCTTTTCAGCGATCAGATTTTATGGAGCAGTTGTGTTTGTTCACAATGAACTGTTGACTTTTGCCATGTTTAGTCTGGAAGTTTTACTCGAGACATTTTTGTGAGAGAAGGATTGTCCGTTGTTACCTGAATTATTTTTCTGTTATCTGGCGTCGTCTGAGTTTTGCTACAGCGTTGCTTAGAGTATTTGTTATGGTGTAGGCTACTCGAGGAGGGCTGAAGTTAGTGAGTCACAATAGGATTGAGTTTTTTGGATCTTTATTTAAAAAATTATGAATATTGCTCTCCTACAGATTGTTTCAGTTCTTTTTTTGCACAGAGTTCATTGTACTTTCTGCCTCATGACAGCATCTCCACCAGCCGCCTGTGGTTGAACTGCCTGGCGAAGTCCAGCGCTGTCCGCCCCTGAGCATCTGTGACCACCCTGTCGGCCCCCGCGTCAAGCAGCGCATCCGCCACTTCTGCGTGGCCGTTGTGTGCCGCGTGATGAAGCGGCGTCCACCCAATGAAACTGTCCCTGGCGTCCACCGCCGCCCCCGCCCCCACCAGCAGCCTCACCGCCTCGACGTCTCCTCTCCACGCTGCCCAGTGCAGGGCGGTGCAGCCCCACTCGTCCCACGCCCGCACGTCGGCCCCAGCGGCGATCAGCGCCCTCAGCTCCTCCACTGCCCCCTGCTCAGCCGCCAGGACCAGCCTCCTGCCCCTCTCCTTAGCAGAGAGGCTCCTGCACAAAACACACAAACTGCCACTCTCTTCTACAAACACACAGCACACAAAATGAAGAAAACAGCCACACGAGGAAAAAGCTGTTGTGAATAAGAATCTGTCCTGAAACAAACCTACCGTATTCCCCCTCCCACAGTACAAAACAGTGCGCAATTGTGTGTACATATTACAGTACATCTGTTCTATCCCCCTCATAAGAAAATCTTCATTCATCGTCCATTACAAATAGGATCATAAAACCTCTGAAGGAATTTCATTATCATATTTTGTCACACTCATTCCTGGAAGTCAGCTCCTTTGCTCTCGGGACGCTACACCTAACCAGTCGCTCACCTCCACTACAGGACAGGCTTCTTGCAGCTAAATGGTTCAAATGGCTCTGACCACTATGGGACTCCACTGCTGAGGTCATTAGTCCCCTAGAACTTAGAACTAGTTAAACCTAACTAACCTAAGGACATCACAAACATCCATGCCCGAGGCAGGATTCGAACCTGCGACCATAGCGGTCTTGCGGTTCCAGACTGCAGCGCCTTTAACCGCACGGCCACTTCGGCCGGCTAAACTTTTCACTCGAGGGAGACTTGAACCAAGGACCTCTCGTTCCGCAGCCGCTCACGCTAACTACGAGACCACAGCACTCCTTTCTTGCAGCTAATACTGGTCTCTGTCTGCAGCTTCACTGCCAGACGTCACGCACAAGAAGAGTCCCATCTCCCGGTTTTCAAAGAGACACTTTTCTAATATACAGCCAAAAGAATTTCACTGCACTTACCGGCAGTTTTCTTGACACAGTCTCACCAAATACCGGAACTGACACACAGACAATTTATTCAAAACATGTCAGATATAACAAACACCAAATTGGCAACTCCACCTACATGAAAACCTGTCTGTGTGTCAGATTTTATGGCCTCATAGCATATGCACATGTATTTAACATGTGCTATCGTGCTCAAAATCATCTGAACGACCTCAGTTGTCGTCCATCTTAATGTTTTTGCGGCGTAAGGACTGTTCCACAAAGTTTCTGGCGTGCAGCCGCATAAATTCAGTGGTTTGGTCTTCGGGTTTAAAAGAACGGACCAAGTGCAGCAGCGTCAGTCACCTCGGCTAACTCTGGAGATGGCAGGACGGTGTTCGGCCGAAATATTATGGAAGAGGCTGAATTTATGCGGCTGCACGCCAGAAACTTTACGGAACGATCTGAATTGTGTTTCACCTGATTTGTAATCAGTCCTCATAACATTGTTCCTCTGCTCTGTTTTCGGTACAGTCTTTGCCTATACAAAATGTTCATTGCATGAGGCCACAAGAGAAAACTGCTCTGTGTGATTATCGGTTTACATGCAAACTGACACTTCGATAATGCAAATACCAGAAAACGTGTTATTGAACATTACACAGCCATTACGCTTGCATATTCAAACTTATTGTAATAAATGAAAGCTCAGAAAGCAGCATCCTCCTTTAAATGACACGACGAAAGTTTTCTTACCGCTCTACTATCCGGGAATGCAATCTAACAAGTAAAGAAGAAATATCTCAAGTATGGTTTCAGTCACAAGTAACAAAGAGAGTGCAAGTTGAAACTTGAAATGATCTGCCATAAAGTTTAGTGTTTCCCGGAGATTCGAACGCAACACTTGATCGGGTGGTTAACTAAGCACAATGAAACGTCAGAGATCGTCATTTTTAACCAACAATGAGATGACAAACTGAAACCAGGAGACGAAAGTGTTTTGCGTAATGGGCATTCGAAACCAACACCTGTCGACACTGACTTCTAGTCACGCATAGACGTTGAGCAGCGAAATGTGGACATGTCATAATTTTAAATATAGCAATGAAAATTTTCTGCCAACTAGGAATGGAACCCTAGACACATCGTTGTTGACTACATACAAAGATACCTCGACTGTACTATTCTCTTTCACCAGTAGCTAGGAGTGGCATGTTTGAAACTGACACGACAGGACGAAAAGCTGCCCGTCTGACTTGGGACTCGAAACCAGTACCACCATTACTGTTAACAAAGCCCAGAGAATCGGTAAAATCAGAATAATTTCTCACATGTATTTTGCTGTGCTCATGTTGCAACTTAAAGTGACATGCCAGGGTTCGAACCCAGAGATGTGTCTCCTGTGAATGTCTTTATGACTTTGCAGACAAGAAGAGACAATGAAGCGGTGGAAATGCATCATGTGAAAGTGATCAAACGTGACGAAAAAGGGAGATCTCAGTTCGAATTCCAGTCCAGCGTCAATATTTTCCACGTCTCAGGCTCGAATACAGTAGGAGTCAAGTGCCCTGTGGCCCTGCACGGAGATTGGCTCATTGATAGATATATATATATCACGTAAGGAAGGTAGCTGGTGACAGAGTTTCGACCTGCCATGACCTCCCACTCTGTCGCGGCCGAGCCTATACCGACTCTGTTACAGGTTACCAGAGGTGGGATAGGTGCTGCTTATGTTTGTCAGCTGTGTGAAACGGAAAGGTCAGCATATGTAGCAAGAATCATTTCAACTTTTTCTTAACTAGCAACTATTACCAAGAATTAAAATTCATGCGAGTTGCGGTATTCGAATCCACTACATGCAGACTAGAAACTCGCGCCCTTAACCCCTTTTCCTTAATTTAATTTTTTAACCATCCCGAGGTCTGGCCACGACGCCTCCCCCATACCTGTCACAGAGTCGCTGCGCTATTTTCGCGCATAATTTTTTTATTTCTATTTTTTTTTATTTTTAGCACTTCATCTGAAGGACCATGTTTGCACACAAAGTAACTCAGCTGAGAGCGACGCCTTCCAAGTTCCGTGTTCACGATGGTCTGCTTTCCGACTTATTTCTCAACATCTTGTAACTCGCCCAATGCTTCGGTTCCCGAGGCTCGTTTGCAAAGTTGGTCTTCTGCCATCCCTGAGCACTGCACGCGCTGGAAGCTCCGTGCTGCGATTCCTGATACAGCGGGTGACGATGAATGTAACGCAGAACAGCAGAAATCAGTGCAGTCGCTTCTGGTTAAAAGGAGTTTTAATATACAGAATGAAGTAAAATAAAGTGTACTAAAAAGTAGCATGTGTTCTGTCGTGAGGACCAGCTTTTCCTCCGAGTTTCCTTCAACACAAAATAAAGTGCTTCTGACCTACGTATTTTAAATTAGATTTCTGTTTACTTAAAAATAAATAAGTCAGTAAGAAACACCGTTTAACACAAAAGAGCTTAAGGACGATTCATTATGATGTTCTTGCGTTTACGCCTTTTTCTATTCACTTTGCACTCTGTACCACGTAACTGTATGTGCTGAAACATGTTGCGAAGTTCCTCTCGCAGTTTCCCGCCTCAGCGACGCACACGCCGCCCCGTGGCCCGCTTGTGCCCGGCGTGCGTGCGGCGACCCACCCAGCGTCCGCCCGTCTCGTTTCCCTCTGCTGGCAGGTGGTACGTTGTCTGTCCTCTTAGCCAGTTTACAGCATTCCTTTATTCACACGGCACGTCGCTACGATTAAAAAAAATTGGAAGGCAAGGTATTGGGAGTAGAGTTCGTGTTATTGCGGCTAACAATTATGTGGTAACTCACCAGATGTCCTTCACTTGAGCGCGTACGAACCTCGCCTGCTATCAGGTCGTAATTGTCTCACGTGCTGCCGACCACCCAGGTGGACTGCCTCGAGTCTCGCTTCGGTTGCTACTTTCCTGTTTACTGCCCTCTACCGAGTAGTTTTCACACTTGTTGGTAGGTGAGGGGTGCCGATGTTTGTTCAAATGGCCCTCCAGCTGTAGTGCGGCTGCTTTTGTACAGTCACGTTTCCGCTTTTGCTTCTCATTAATTCCACGTACATGTTCTTGACTTTCACCATATTCGACGGCCAACTCTGGTTTGAGTATAACTGAGTTCGAATCAAAATTGTTCAAAATGATAAAAGCCATTGGCGACGTGTCGTACATCTGTGGGTGGATTCGAGACAGTGGGAGTAATTTCGTCTGGTAAGTGCGGCGTGAGGGTCGTGTGTGTCTTCTTCTGCATGTCGTGTGTGGAACACACGGATATAGTTTCTGACTTTCTCCCAAAGTCGATGAGGTTTCATCCCCCCCGTTTCCGCCTGAGATGGTCAACGTGTCAAACTTTATCTTAAAAATATTACCACGAGTTAGAAAATGACTCGTAGCTGACGGAAATCTTGCTGCTGTTTCACGTGGTATGGGTAAAACTTGTATTGGGGAGTGGCGGAAATAACATTGATGGCAAAGTTTACATCAGAATTAAGGACCACGAAGCTGACAAATTGCAGGGATTCTGCTATGTGCGAAGCGTATTTACACTTAGGGACAAGGCGAGATTGTTACAAAAAGTTATCTAGCACACGAAAACAGGACATTCCTCGGAAAACAAGGCTACTGGTACAAAAGATAGTCCTTAACTGGGGAAGAAACCTATGAATGTATGTTTGTACAAAGTACTGTATGAAAATGAATCGTGGATTACGGGAAAAAACGAGAAGGAAATCGAAGCATCCTAAATTGGTGCTATTGGCGGATGTTGCAATTAGGTGAACTCATACCAGAGGAACCCTGAAACGTCCCTCCAGAATAGGTGAGGATAACAATATGTGGAAAACCGTGACATGTACAAGGCTCAGCGTAATAGGTTACATGTGAAGTCATCAGAGAACAAGTGCCATGGTGCTAGAGGTAGCTGTAGAGGGTAAAACCTGTAGGGCAGGACAGAGATAGGAGTGCACAGCACAAGTAATTGTGGACTCTGGGCGGTCACAGCACTCTAAACTTGTTGTTCACACAGACAGAAACATGGTCAACAGCAGGCAGAGTTTCTGCTTCACATGTGTGTTGTTACTGGGACTGGCCGTTACTCCATACTGCGGCGGGTCGGCCAAAGTCGTCCACACCCTGACGAGCTGACGCTCTGCCGACATTTGCTTCTCTTTGCTCCTTGACAAGCATATTTGTTGTTATTAGCGGAAATTTTATGGCTAATAATCGTTTTTCTTTTTGTCCTGTCTCAGCCCTGCCAACCACCCCAGATGGTCTCACGAACGTGTTTATCTGACCCCTGCTAGACCATTCCAATATGCCAAGAGTACTGGACGTTTATCTCTTTTGACAAAAGAGAGTCACACATTCAGTGCAGTCACAGTCACTCCCTGCCACCAGATTTTCTGTGTACGACGTTGGCGTATGTGCCTGAATTATCGCTGACATTCGTTGGATGAGAATAAATCACTGAACTGTTGACAGTAACTCACTATTTTATCTACCAACCTATTCTTAATGACTCCCTCTCTCACGATACAACCTCCTATCATGTCGATACAGCCCCGTTATTCATGTGACTGTATTGTTCTGATTTTATTCCAGTTCGCTTTGCTGACCGTCATTATATCTAGACTCAGCATTTACACTTTTCTTTTTTGTATTTATATCTTATCTACCACATAAGACTCGTGTGTGTGTGTGTGTGTGTGTGTGTGTGTGTGTGTGTGTGTATGTGTGTGCGTGTGTAGTGAGGGAACTCACCGCAAGCGAGAGACAGTGGCGTCATCGGGTGCAGGAGTCGTGGGCGGTGCAGGAGCAGCAGCAGCAGCAGGAGTCTGGCGGGTTGTGCCAGCAGTGGTGGTGGTGGCGGTGGTGGTGGTCGTGGTGGAGGTGGTGGTGGCGGTGGCGGTGGTCGTGGTGGAGGTGGTGGTGGCGGTGGCGACTGCGGCGGTGGTGGTAGAGGTGGTGGTGGGCCTCATCTGTGTAGCGGCTGGTGGGCTGCACACACAGAGAGAGAGGCACAGTGTGAGCAGGCGTGTCCTCGTGGGGTCCTGGGGACGGCCCACTGCAGTGCACACACACACTCGCACACACACGCGGAACAGGAGTAGTGGTCCAGTAAATACAAATGAATTACCAGTGCGGTAATCACATTCAGTTGCACCACCTGAGTTCCCCACAGCAGTTGCTCACCATACCACACAACAGGTAGTTCAAAATCAAGCATGAACAAAACGTACATACAGTGCCTGACACTTACACGAAACTTAATTACAGAGCCTCTGTACAGGCCAGCTCTGGTACTATCGTTCTCAAAGGTATCCGAATGATCTGAACTGGATTGTGCCTCTTTGTACGTGACCCACATAACTTAACTGCCTCGCATTTCATGTGCACCCTTTTAGATATTGTCGTTTTACCATACCATTAAAGTCCTGAAGTGTGGCATCTGAGACCAGTACAGACCAAAGTATGTGCTTCAGGCAGAGGCATTTGTACGTCTGTCTGTCTTTAT
Source organism: Schistocerca piceifrons (assembly GCF_021461385.2). NCBI lineage: Eukaryota > Metazoa > Arthropoda > Insecta > Orthoptera > Acrididae > Schistocerca > Schistocerca piceifrons. Next base: position 106,212,604 of record NC_060148.1, read on the forward strand.
AGCTGTTATAATGGTAACAGACAGTCAAATGTTAAGGACAAGTGGCCCTTCCAATCTTTGAAAAATATCGTGATTAACACTTTGAGCTACTTCTAACTTTCGTTATTTAACAACCACTTTTGAAATATGTATGGCCTGTAGGACAGCAGCTCCAGAAAAAAATTTCAAGACATTTGGCCTACCATGTGCAGTCATTACTGAACTGTCCTCTGTGGGACTTGCTCATCAGTTCGCAGCTGGCTCTGTCCACACCGCTCCCTGTGTGAGAGACCCCCTGCTCTGTGTGGCGGAATTACTGCAAGTCTACACTCTCTGTTCTGTGATATTTGCATGATTACTTCAGCGCCTCAGCGTCTCTGGCTATCAAGAAGGTTAAGGAGGAAGGTGGTGGTGTATATTTGGTGTATAAGACAGAGCTGGAAGAATTGGAAGGTTCCAGCTGTATTATATCATTCCCAGATAGAGAATCCGATGAATTGTAAGAGGTACGCACGAGCAGACCTAGGGTCACCTAGTTATGGTGGTGAACAAACTGAAAAGAACTGTTAGGAGCAATCAATGTGCAGATAAATGGGATTCTGAAGAGCTGACGAATGTAATGGGTTTTTCAAGTTCTGTGAGACTGTAGATAACGCGATAATGAATGTCTCAGCTGGAATTTCAGGTGAACAGCAGCTGATGTCTCTGACAACGCCAAACACGAAAATTGAACGGACAAATGTTGGAGCAAGGAAGGCAACTCTGAAGAAATCTTAGCAAACGGAAAAAATACATAGAATGATTGATGAAAGACAGAAGTACTAAAATAGTCAGGGAAAGCCAGGAATAAAGTATTACAGGTCGCTAAAGAATGTAATTCTAAGTTCGACGGACGATGAAGTAGAATGACTGCAATAAGTTTCAGGTAAATAAATAAAAAGTGATCGTAGGATGCACACATTCAGCACATAGAAAAGCCTAAAGATCCTTCTGTGAAATTAAATGCAGGGATGACAGCACCAACACCCAACCTTCCAGATGTTAGACTCTCAGATCGGTGCCAAAAGCCATTATGTCGATGGAGTATGAACCAAAACAGGGCACGTGTAAACGGCAGTTAAAAGTATCACGAGAGCTGCTGAGCACGGGAGGAGCGCATCTGTGAGTAACTGCATCCTAGATCTCGTGTGGATGAGAAGGTATAACGTTCAAATACCACTGGTGACAACTGTGTTGGCGCGAAGCTGTTACATGAGACAACATTTTCCTTACATGTACAAAGACTTTTCGGAGTTTGTATCAATGTTCTTTTGACAGTTTGCTTCTTTTGCTCCATTAGTTGAACATCATGTACCTATAATTGATCTTGTTATGTTGTGTATTATTGATTATTGTTATTGCTGTTATTTCCACATGTGCAATGCAATTGTATCTTTATTTTTCTGTTCTGGTTGTATATGCTGTGAAACTACTAAAGCACTCTACAGCTTTACTGCTTTCAGTGAAATGAACCAAAAGCGGACCACCAATAGAACATTCCTGTGAACTCCAAACAGCTATTTTACATGTCATGTCCAGTATTAGAATCAGAATATAAGAGAGCTTTGGAAGGCTTAAGATCCAATAAGGCAGATCATATAGATAAAATTCCATCATAATTTCTAAAATCATTGGGAGAAATGGCAACAAAACGACTATTCACGTTGGTGCATAGAATGTATGTGTCTTAGGACTTCGGCAAAATACCATCAACCCAATACAAAGACTGTTAGAGCTGACAAGTGCGAGAATTACCGCAGAATCAGCTCAGCAGCTCATGCATCCAAGTTCCTGACAAGAATAATATACAGAAGAATGGAAAAGAAAATTGAGGATGTGCTAGATGACAATTAGTTTGGCTTTAGAAAAGGTAGAGGCACTAGAGAGGCAATTTTGACATTGTGGTTGATAATGGAAGCAAGACTAAAGAAAAATCAAGACACGTTTATAGGATTTGATGACTTGGACAAAGTGTTTGACAATGTAAAGTGGTGCAAGGTGTTCGAAATTCTGAGAAAAATAGGGCTAAGCTATAGCTGGAGATGTGTGGTATACAATATGTACAAGAGCCAAGAAGGAATAATAAGAGTGAACGACCAAGAGCAAAGTGCTTGGATTAAAAAGACTGTAAGGTGGGGATGTAGTCTTCCACCCTACTGTTCAATCTGTACAAAGAAGAAGGAATGAAATAAAGGAAAGGATCAGGAGTGGAATTAAAATTCAAGATGAAAGGATACCAAGGATATGAAATGCTGCTGACATTCCTATCCTGAGTGAAACTGAATTAGCATCAGATTTGATGGTCATGAAGCAGATGAAGTTAAAGAATTCTGCTACCTGGGCAGCAAAATAACCAAAGACGGATGGACGAAGGAGGACATCAAAAGCAGACTAGCCCTGACCAAGAGAATTCTACTGATATAAAACATAGGCCTTAATTTGCGGAAGAAATTTCTAAGAATGTACATATGGAGTACAGTACTGTTTGGTAGTGAAACATGGACTGTGGGAAAACTGGAATAGAGAATCTAAGCATTTGAGCTGTGGTGCTACTGGCGAATGTTGAAAATTATGTGGACTGACAAGGTAAGGAATGAAGTCATTCTGTGTAGAATCCGAGAGAAAAGGAATATATGGAAAACACTGACAACGTGAAGGGGCAGAATGATAGCACATCTGCTAAGAGATCGGCGAATGACTTCCATGGTAGCAGAGGGAGTTACAGAGGCTAAGGACTGCAGAGAAAGACAGAGATTGGGATACATACAGCGAACAATTGAGGACATGGATTGCAAGTGCTACTCTGTCATGAAGAAGTTGTTGGCACAAGAGAGGAATTAGTGATGGACCGCATCAAACCAGTTAGAAGACTGATGACCCAAAAAAAAAGCGCGTCGTCCCATATAGCACTTTCACACATAATACGGTAAAAATTTAGGGTCGTTGGGTTGTGAACCCATGATCTTTGATACAGGAATCTTAGGCTCTATCAACTTCCGCATGAAAGCACCATACTTTACATACTCACTGTTAGGCTTGTGAAGTGCTCTGTAGTCCTGGTGTTACTTTTAATTAAGGTTTATGCGCTCTCTGCTGGACAACAGCAGACAGCTCGAACTAAATCGCAGTTTTTGTTGATAAGCTATCGACCTGCAATTTTTGTTACTGATCTGAGTGTCTGACATCTGCAGGTTTGGGTGTAAGAGTTAGAAAAGAATTCCGCTACTAAGTGCAAGGGGGGGGGGAGAAAGAGAGAAAGAGGGGGGAGGGGGGAGGGGGGGAGGGAAAGGGATGGCTGACAAAAGTACACTAAGCACCTCCATGAGGTGAGGGACTATTGGATGACATGATGGATGGAAAACTGAAAGTCGAGCTGGAAAACATAGCGGACTGGTCATTAGACATAGAGTTTAACAAAGCTCTGGACGATTTGTGCCAAAACAAAGCGAATGGTTAAATAACATTCCCTTGCAGTTTATATGATGCTTGCAGGAGGCTGCAATGAAACAACTATTCAAATTCCAGAATGGCAGAAGTGAAGCTGTGAGTACCGGGCGTGAGTCGTCCTTCGGTAGCTCAGATGATAGAGCAATTGCCCGCGAAAGGCAAAGGTCCCGAGTTCGAGTCTCGGTTGGGCACACAGTTTTAATCTGCCAGGAAGTTTCATATCAGCGCACACTCCGCTGCAGAGTGGAAATCTCATTCTGGAAACATCGCCCAGGCTGTGGCTAAGCCATGTCTCATCAGTATCCTTTCTTTCAGGGGTGCTAGTTCTGCAAGGTTCGCAGGAGAGCTTCTGTAAAGTTTGGAAGGTAGGAGACGAGATACTGGCAGAAGTGAAGCTGTGAGTACAGGGCGTGAGTTGTGCTTCGGTGGCTCAGATGGTAGAGCACTTGCCCGCGAAAGGCAAAGGTGCCGAGTTCGAGTCTCGGTCGGGCACACAGTTTTAATCTGCCAGGAAGTTTCAACTATTCAAATTCATCTGTAGAATCTATGGGACTATAGACATAGCAACAAATTTACAGAAAAATATCATCTACATACTCCACATGCGAGTAAGGACCATTAAATACGAACGATTTCGCACAATGAGCTTAATAGCTTATGAATCCTAATTGCTGACACGATTAATATGTACAAGAAAGTAAGTTTGGATTTAACAAAGGTAAAAGCCCCAGAGAGATAGATCTAATCATACATTTCAAAAGGGAAGCAAAGTTTAAAGAAAATCACGCAGCCTTCATTGCATTAGGCCACCTTTAAAAAGATTGACAATGTAAAGTAATGCGACATGTGTGAAATCTCGAAAAATACGAGTGAGATATAGAATACAAGCAGATTATATAAATTGCTATATGTACAATAATCAACACGGAACAGCAAACACTGAAGCAAGGAATACTGTCATTAAAAAGGTGCAAAACAAAGACCGAAAAACTATCGCCAAGGGTTCAGTTTGAACATCAACGAATCGTTTGCGGAATTGAATAAACTTCCAGGAATTTAATTAAAATTGAGGGTGAATGTATTTCATTGATAAAATTCACTGGTGTTATTACCATGTTCACTGAAAGTGAGAAAGAAGTACCCAAGTGGTTGAATGTAATAAACCGTTGGATGAGCACAGCATTATGATTTAAACTAAAGAAAGATGGAAATATTGGGGAGTAACAGAAATAACATCAGTGTCAAACTTAACATCAAAATTAGGGACCACAAAGTAAATGAATTTGAGTGATTCTGCTACCTGGGAAGCCAATGTACACTGAGGGACAGAGCGAGATTGTTATATGAAGTAATGTAACAGAGGAAAACAGATCATTCCAGGCAAAACAACGCTACTGCAGCCAAAGATAGGCCTCAATTTTGTGATAGAATATCTGAAAATGTACATTTGGAGCACAGTATTGTATGAAAATGAATAATGGATTATGGGAGATAACAGGAAGAGAAGTGACTTGGAGCATTCAAATTGGGATGCAATAAAAGGATGTTGAGAATTAGGTGAATTGATAAGAAAGGAACTGTGGAAAGTGGGATATATCTGAAGACATCAGGGAATAACTGCCATGGTACTGGTGGAAGCAGCAGAGAGTAAAAACTGTAGACAAAGACCAAGATTGTACTACATCCAACAAATAACTGGAGACTTTGGATGAAAATGCTGCTCTGTGGTGAAGAGTCCGACCCTGCACCCCCTCTTCCCAGAAATAAATGATGGGATCTCAGCACTCTAAGTGTGTTGACAGACAGAAATATGATCTACAGTAGACAGTTTCTGCTTTGCATGTCTGTTGTTACTTTGACTACCTGTTATAGCAAAATAAAATGGTACAATCATGTTGGTCCAAACCCTGAGGAGCTTAGGCTTAAGAGACCACCTCTGCCAACTACTGCTTTTGTTTTGATTCTTGATCAGAGTAATTCTTGTTGTTAGCACAAGTTTAATAGAGGGGTCTAGGATCCTTTCTCCTCCTTTGTTTCTACCAACGACCCTAAATTTTCTCTTAAATAAATCTGTCTTTACTTGTCCCCTGCTACAGTTTCCAATACACCATGATTTTTAGATGTTTATGTCTCTTTAAATACAGTGTTATGCATCAAGTGCTCTTATAATCCCTCTCTGTGACTGGATTTTCCGTGTGTGACGTCGCCTTACATGCCAGAGTTATTGTTGGATTGGTTTACTGGTTCTGATGGGAATATATCACTGAAATGTTCACAATAGATCACTGCTTTCCCTACCAAACCATTTTATTTGACCTTTCTTTCATAATACAACTTCCTCATTCTGTGGATACTGCCCATTATTCATCTGACCATATGTTATGATTTTCTTTGCATTTCATTTTGCTAACCCTCACTGAATGTAGACTGATCCTTTACATTTCCTTTCTCTGTTTTTCTACCTTCTGTACAATGTAGTGCCAATGTGTGTGTGCGTGTGTGTGTAGTGAGGGAACTCACTGCATACGAGAGACAGTGGCTTCTCCAGGTGGAGGAGATGTGGGAAGTGCAGCTGCAGCAGGTGTCTGGCGGGGTGCGTTGGCAGTGGTGGTGGTGGCGGTGGCCATGGTGGCGGTAGTGGCGGTGGTGGCGGTGGTGGCAATGGCGGTAGTGGCGGTGACGGCTGGTGTGCTGCACATAGAGCAGAGTGTGAGCTAGCTGGCGTATCCATGTGAGGATGTGGGGGTGGCTCACTACAGCCAGCCCTGCTGAGGGGCCGTGCACACACTGGCAACTGGCAGACGACAGGTGCCGAATGCTGCGATAGCGGTACAGTTTATACAGATAAATTGCCGTTGAGTTAATGACATTCAGATGCACGCCTGAGCTCCCTACAGCAGTTGATGACAACACCATACAACAGGTAGTTCAAAATCAAGTGCAGGATTAAGATACATACAGAATTAGTGGACAGGTCAGCTCATGTACTATCACCCTCCAAATTATCCAAACAGCCTGAATTCCACTCCACCTGATTTGTATGCACCTACTTAGTGTTACTGTCTTGCCATCCCTCTGCTCTCTTTTCTGGTATGGGCGTTTCACTGTTCAAAATGGTTACTGCAAGAGACCACTTGAGAAAACTGATCTGTAAGGCTGTCAGTCCACAATCAGACTAATATCTCAATAATGTCAATACCAGAAAAAGAGTTATTATTAGATGACAGTCTTTAGCGCCTGCAAAACTCAAGTTTACTGCAATAAATGACATTTTAGAAACTAACTTTCACCTTGAAATTACGTGACGAAAACGTTTGTTCACACTGACATCCAGGACTCAAATCGAACAACCGTTGTCTCTGTTAACTAAATACCAAAGGTCTTAGATATCGTTTCAGTCACAGGTAAGCTAGCGTGCACGTATCTAAGCGCTGAAATCTTGAAGTTTCACTAAGTTTTGGGTTGGATGGCAATTTGAACCCAGCACTTAATAGGATTGTTAACTAGGCACAATAACACGTTATATATCCAAATTTTTCGTTGTTAGCGAGATGACAACCTGAAACGGTGAGGCAAGTAATTTTGTTCCTTTACTGGGATTTGAATCAAGTACGTATCATTGTTTCCTAGCCACAAACACACGTTAAGCATCTGCTTAGTTGACCTGTAGCGACATGTGCACATCTCTGAACTGGAAATAACGCGACGAAAAGTTCTGTGAGGGGCGGGAATGTAAGCCCACTCGCAGCATCGTTGCTTACTGCAAATAAGGAGACGTTGATTATCGAATTCTGTTTCGACAGTTGCTAGGAGTGACATGTTTTAACCTGAAATGATGCCCTGAAAACTTTGGTAAGTGATCAAGTCGAAACGAACACCAACCGTCTTTGATGACAAGACATACGCAGACGATGAAATCACAATTACTTTTCTCTTTTGGTTTGATGTGCACGTACTAGCAGTTGAAATGACTCGATGAAAATCTTTGCAGCCAGCCACGATTACGAAAGATGCTAATTACTAAGGGCATACTGCTTGGAAGGATTTCTTACTACAGAACACTTTCGTCACACCGTATGCATGATGTTACATTCTGAGGACACAGATTAACCTTTGATTGTACATTTTTCCTCAGGGCCACAAAATTTACTTTTATGAAGTTAAAGCCCAGTGGTTGAAATGTCCATCTGACCATCCTAATTTGCGTTCTGCTTTATTTCCTTAAATCGATGAACGCAAATGCTGAGACCTTTCCTTTGAAAGGGAACTGTAGATTTCCTTCCCCGCATTTGGGAGCTGTAGATTCTGCTTTGACTCTAATGGTCTTGCAGTCGATGGGACGTTTGACCCTAAGTTAATCTCTTTTTTCTTCCTCAACATTTCCTATTGAATTCAAGTATTGCACGAAGGTTAAACGGTCGTATTTCAATACATTTGCCAGTAATCGATTGGACCGTACTGGTAAACTGTCACATCAGAGGAATACTATTCGAAATGAGAAAACTGTTTTCTGATGTGAATTCTTCGCTGCACTTACCACATACACTCACAAAATGTTTAATGCACCGTTTTTGAATGTTGAAACCATCATCCTTGTAACCTTCAAATGTACAACATTCAATACACCACTGCAAAAACCACATACACTCACAAAATGTTTAATGCACCGTTTTTGAATGTTGAAACAATCATCCTTGTAACCTTCAAATGTACAACATTCAATACATCACTGCAAAAACAGTTTATAAATTCAAATAAGGAATGACGACTGATAAATGTACTTATAGCAGCCTGTATCACAACACATCAAACAAAATCTCTACGACCTTATACATGACTCTACTTGTTTCAGTTAATAATGCCCTTTCAGGCTATATGCATCAATGTTGACTGCAACACGAGGAAAAAGTATGCACTTCCTTACGCAGTTGAGTGACACTTTTTTTTAGGCCTCCTTCCACTCCCCTACAGCCTTTGGTAAATTTTTCCACACGGAATTTATCCAGGGGGATCCCCTGTGCTGCATTTACTGAAGACATGCCTCGTCTTTGCCAAGATCAATGGTGTGAATAATAACAGAATAACAACGAATGACCTCCTCAAAAAACAATTTTATTGGATAAACAAAGCTGCTTTGTAGCTTAATATCACCTCATGGTAAAAAAAATACATTACTTTTGAAATTGCAGTAAAAGAACGATACTTCCAGCATAAAAATGGGCCCAGTGTCTGAACATAATAATGACTGTCTATAAATGACTGTCTAAGAATGACAGCAAAGGACTTGGAAGAACAGTTGAACGGAATGGACAGTGTCTTGAAAGGAGGGTATGAGATGAACGCGAACAAAAGCAAAACGAGGATAATGGAATGTAGTCGAGTTAAGTCGGGTGATGCTGAGGGAATTAGAATAGGAAATGAGACACTTAAAGTAGTAAAGGAGTTCTGCTATTTGGGTAGCAAAATAACTGATGATGGTCGAAGTTGAGAGGATATAAAATGCAGACTGGCAATGGCAAGGAAAGCGTTTCTGAAGAAGAAAAATTTGCTAACATCGAGTATAGATTTAAATGTCAGGAAGTCGTTTCTGAAAGTATTTATATGGAGTGTAGCCACGTATGGAAGTGAAACGTGGACGATAAATAGTTTAGACAAGAAGAGAATAGAAGCTTCCGAAATGTGGTGCTACAGAAGAATGCTGAAGATTAGATGGGTAGATCATGTAACTGATGAGGAGGTATTGAATAGAATTGGAGAGAAAAGGAGCTTGAGGCACAACTTGACTAGAAGAAGGGAACGGTTGATAGGACATGTTCTGAGACATCGGGGGATCACCAATTTAGTATTGGAGGGCAGCGTGGAGGGTAAAAATTGTAGAGGGAGACCAAGAGATGAATACACTAAGCAGATTCAGAAGGATGTAGGCTGCAGTAGATACTGGGAGATGATGAAGCTTGCACAGGATAGAGTAGCATGGAGAGCTGCGTCAAACCAGTCTCAGGACTGAAGACCACAACAAACAACATGAATGACATCCTCATAAACCAAATACATCTCTTCTTTTAGTAAAGATATAAACCTCTAGCGCAATAATTAAGCAGTACAAAATAATTAACTGGTCTTGACACAATGACACACTACTGCAGCAATAAATGCGACAACACTACCCGGAGAACTTTCTGGAAATTTGATTGATACCTGTCGCCGAGTTTATTTTGTATGATCCAGTATTAGTGTAACCATAGACTCGTACAAAATCACAGCTGCTCATCTAGGGGCCAACATTCCTGCAGAAATTTCTGCATCATTCCATAATGTCAATAGTGTAGCTGACTGTTATGTGATTTCATTTCAGCGATTACAAAATCAAGTCGAAAGTACGCATTTCACTAGTGGACCAATCGCCATGTAACGTCACAGCGTACGTATTTCAGCTTGAGATGTTGGAGAGTGTTGGTGATGAGCAGGGAGTTCAACTCAGGTATCCCTTTCCGCTGTTTTTGACCCTTTCTGGACTATACAGTTCCGTCCTTTTGTTGTTTCCCCAGCTATACAAATTCTTCAGCGTTTCCATGAAAGACGCAGGTGTGGTTTTAAATAGTGGGTGGGTGCAAAAATTTTCATCAGGTGACTTCAAGTCGTAGCATTTGCACTGCAAATCATCGGTGAAAGGCAATAATAATTTTTTTACATTTCTACATTCATTGTCAACAATAACGATTCGTACCGGTTTTGACTCTCAATCAGGCACAGAAGTTTTTATAATATCATTTGCGGTTTATAAATTGCACTTCTAATTACTGGTGAAAAACTATTTCACAGTGAACGTCAATTCATGTGTAGTCATCAGCGGTGACAGTAAGTACGTTGTTAGAATCCCAGTCAGCACAGAACTTTTCCTCGCATAACTTCTAGTTCAGAGACGAGCATATCTCGCTAGTGGTGCAGCAAACCAACTGGACAGGCACGGCACTCTTCTGGTTGTGAAGGACATTTTAACTTAATTAACAGGACACATCGATCATCAGACACTGTACACAAAGATTACTGTTACTAAAAAGATTACTGTTAATAAAAACTTTATAGACCTCCTGTCATTTCCCATAGTGTGCAGGAGCAGTTTGGAGTAATGTAGAAAAATATATTTAGGTGCGATGTGTTAAATTTTTTTTTTCAAGAACGTAATTAATGACTGTAACATGATCGATGTTTCAAACATGAATTTTCATGTTGATGTCTATTGAACAAAAGATAAACACACTGAATGGTTTACAGTACAGGCTATAAGTTCATTGGAGTTGGTTGAGGGAATGCAAGTAGCGTCATCTCAAACACAAGGTTACCAGTGTGTCAAATACCACACAAAATATTACCTAAGTACTAGAATCTAGCTGAAAAATAAATGACGGTTTATCAGTGTTAATGGCTACTAGACTTGTATGGACACATGTAACTGTAAGATGGTGCAGAAAAAAGGGATTGTTGGTCTCAGAAACTCTTTCATGTTCAGACTATGAAAGGTGGAATAGCAACAGTAATAGTTGGGGTAGATAATATCATAGGTAGTGCCACAGTGGAATGCAAGTCTATGGTGTTCACTGGGTGGCTATAGAAATCCATAGAGCAACTGAAACAGGCAGAGAGGCGTGGGGTACCGATTCATCAAAGACTCAGTAAAGCATGACACAGAAGGGAATGTATCCAAGTACTGTGTGAGCTTCATATAGTGGCTGAATAGAGAGGAGAAGGAAATGAGGTGGGAAGTCTCAGTTTTATGGAACGAACTGGAACCACCACGAGGACTGGTTTGTGTTCCTGTGAGGTGGTCCCAGGCTGCGAGAGGTGTGAGCAGCCGTACACTGGAGCACCGATGCTTACTTCACCAGGTTTTCTGATCATGTTCCATACAAGACCTGACAGCGAACCATTATTCTGTCATATAATGTTCCTTTAGAGCAATTCAAAATCTTCCATGTACTGCCTAGATTTGGAGAGAACAAAGAATTATGTTGGGGAGGTTACTGGCATATGGCTTGCATGAAGAAAGAAAGTGACAGAGAACAAAGCTGTAGTACTGAGGTGTGAACAGCGATTACTCTGATATTCTCCTTTACTACACGAAGAAAATTCCGCAGATCAACATCAGCTGTCGAAAACTGTAAATATGTTGCCGCCCTCCTCGAACCGTTGTGCAGTACGCTTCCTTGCTCGAGGTGTCGGCCAGAAGTGACGTACTTGGTCGTCATCTTCATGCAGCGTGACACTATTCAGAGGTGTCTCATTGGCATCAGCCACAGAGGCACTGAACAACTTTAAACGCTGCTCTATGCGAACAGGCTCACAGCGACCCATAAGAGCTGACGGCTGCAAACTACACACATCACTGTGTTTGAGGCCGGGTTGGGCAATACAGCTTTGTGTGCACAGCAGAATGCGTGATGCTGCATTCACACAGTGAATGTATCCTATTCTCCTGACACTTGATGCCAAAACCTAAAGAACAACTTTTCCTACACGTGTAGTTCGACAGATAAATGTCTACAAACTGGTTGCTTACAATTGGTTGCTTACTGATACTTCTCGAGTGACGGTTCATAAAAAGTGGTCCATCACCAGCCAGTGGCAGTATCGTTACATCTTTGCTGTGTTAGACTGATGCCATTGGTGAATACCTGCATATCTTTAATAATACCTTTTTAAATAGTTACGGTTTTCTTTCAGCACATTTTATTTGCGCGATAAGCTCCAGAAGGGGGGGAGGCTTCATTTCCATAATTTTTTCTACACGGCGATTTTACTTGAACCGGCAATCGTTCGAAGTGGACATCTACCCAGATGTCAAGAAGGTTGTGAAGAACTGTGAGCAGTACATTATTCAACTAGATATTCTCTTCACTTCTGTTCTTCAAGAAAACAACATTATTATATTGCAGGAATCTATATTATTCGTCATTTAACCAATAGTTGTGCATGTAGCCTTGCAGGAGTTGTTTCACACAGGGAATCCACCATCTATTACAACCTAGAGGGTATTTCTGCGAAACATTGGGAACCAGGCCTACTCAGCGTGCAACTCATTCTCAACACTTCTCAAATAGTCCAACAGGACGACATCCGACAACCACACACAGCACGATATGTCAGAGCCAGCCGCAGAGAATATACTTTCCCTTCAACTAACAGCCGGCCGCGGTGGCCGAGCGGTTCTAGGCGCTACAGTCCGGAACCGCGCGACTGCTACAGTCGCAGGTTCGAATCCTGCCTCGGGCATGGATTTGTGTGATGTCTTTAGGTTTAAGTAGTTTTAAGTTCTAGGGGACTGATGACCTCAGATGTTACATCCCATAGTGCTCAGAGCCATTTGAACCATTTGTTTTCAACTAACACGTATACTATCATTTTGTAGCAGAGGTCACTGAACCTCCGCATTGCAGATGGTACTGATAATAGTAGATAACCACTCGATGATACAGTTTCTGGACAACGAGGTCTAATTTTCGCTGAAGAATTTCTCAGTTCGTCCTTACACTGACTGTGTAGACTGTGTGCATTAGATCCCGAGACTGGACATTTGAATAAAATGGGATATCCCTATCTGCTTATTGGATTTACGTTGTTTCATTAGTAACAGTCGCTGAAGAATCGATTTTAAAACAGCAATTCGAAATAGTTTTGTAGAAGTCGAGAATTAACATGAGCCAGGTACCGACAATGTTTTTGCTGATCTTCTGTGGGAGCAATGAATGTGAAAGTTTGGCTCGATACTCTTATGTGTTGTACAAGTGAACGAGGGAAACTGTCCACAAATCTTAAAACAGACATTTGAATTTCCATCAATAGAAGAATGACTTAAAAAGAGAGAAAGTAATGAACATTTAAGGTAGTTGTCCAGCGGAAATATTAACTTCATTTCCTCAAAAAGGCCAAGCCACATTTTAAGAAACTCAGTCTGGATTTATAAAAAAGTGTGGGGCTGGTGGTGGTTACATGGAGCAGACACACACACACACACACACACACACACACACACACACACACAGACACACACACACACACACACACACACACACACACACACACCACGCTGCCATCACACTGCTCCAGCGACAGCAGAGTACCTCCAGACTGGAGAACAGCAGCCGCCACGTACGCAAACAGGGGTCGCCAGAAGCGGCCACGCCCTTAACACAGCCGAAAGTGTTCATCCGTGACTGTTTAAACGTCGACGGACGCGGAAAACTAGACAGAGGAGGTGCGACAAATGCAGGAAGACTGCCGTCGAAGCCTCACAAAGGCACCACATCATCAGGGTACAAGAAGCTATGAGGCTGTCAATCTGCTGATTTGTTCAGGTAGATGAGCAAATGTCAACTTGACAGGGGATGACGATAAATACCTTACGTCGGTAGCTCTGCCAACTTGACTACACGATCACTGGAAAGACAAGTGTGTGAATTTTACCCACGCAACTGCTTGTCTTTGTGCCTTAGGTTTAAATCGTCGACCTGGTAACCACCTCCTATAGCTGCAAACAAAACAGAATCTCAGGAGGAATGTTAGTTCTCTTATCTGTTGAGACATAAAGGGCTCCTGGAAACCATAACTGGCGAATCTGTCAATGGGGAAAGAACCAGAGGAACACAGCGGTTGGAATGAGAGAGACATGGAGACTGGAGATCCACTGTCAAACAATCTCTGGACTGCACATAACACACACACACACACACACACACACACACACACACACACATATATATATATATATGTATATATATATATATATATATATATATATATATATATATATATATATATATATATTAAATGGACGCTGCTTTCTTGTTCTCCATATGGGTAATTAACATAACAGCAAAAAAATTATAAACATAGGAAACTGTTTCTGTCTCAGTGTCAGATCACATGTTCTTCAAGACACTCATAAGGAACTCGCAAACTTGCGACCAATGATAATTTTCTGACTCAATATCTCATAGTTTCCAGTGACGGGCTATGCCTGTTCAGCAACACTACTGCTGTAACGAAGGACCCAGTTGATCGACTGGACGTTAGAACGTGCGGTTTAGTTTACTGGAGGTACCATTAGCTCTATTAGCACAGGACGTTGGCGTTTAATGCCATGTTGTACTAATTTCCAATTAAGATAATTGTGTCACATAGACATTACACACAAACGAAAGTAGTTCTGAGAGATGACTAGCAGGTATTGTACCAGTTTATAACATTGCTGTCCATCTCGTGTGACTTCCTTCACAGAGTCAAAGTCATGTTACCTGAGGGGTTTGTTTATGTTCGACATTTTCTTTTTTTTCTACACTTGCACAGTTAATGCTTCGATCTAGGATTGTGATTACACCAAGACAACCCACATATGTATCTGGAACACTGGAATGTTTGCAAGTGGGTAAACTGACAGAGTGATTGTGAGCTGTCTTATCGATTTGGTGTCACTTTTCGACTGTTCTACAGTGTGAGTCATTCTACAGTCCAGACTTATTTCGGCAATGTGTGTAAGGCACAGTATCTAAATCAAGCTTGTTTTTCTCGGGAATCCTTAAAACAATTATGCAATTGAAAAAGTTCTGTGTTTGCAGCATTTGTAAGACGCTGAGACTATCACTGATTAATATCACCCCAGCCCGTATAAATCATCAACTGTAAAACGATAAAGGTATGTAATTTTATATAAAAATTTCTCGCGCATGCCTTACAATCAATTCCAGAAAATTTTTGAGATCGTGCTGAAAAGCAACACCTCCGAATTTTTTCATCTGTTTTCAACATCGGCTGAGGTATGACACGACAAAGATGTCCCTCGGTCGACTTTCCCACCTCGCTGAGCAACGTGACAACTTTCGAACTTTTAACACTGCAGCGCGTCAGCAATCGTGAATAATTTAATGATTATAAAAAATGCGCCTCGAAGGCAAATAGAATCCGGTTTCTGTTTGCAATCGAGGCGGATTCTTTATATTCACTGAATGTTACAGGCCTCTAGCGGTAGAGGGCTCTGACTTGCAGCGTGTGACACGGCGCAGTGCGTGAGAGACGGTGTGCTGTGGTTCAGTGTCTGACTGCAGAAGAGTCTGCCCACACGCGGAGCGAGCTCTCCTGCAGAGTGGCGACGCCAGACCTCACACGGGCGCTGCGACGTTTGCGACCAGCCGACGCCACGAGTTTACTCCGTACAGTCCCGACTTGGCGCCATCCGATTTTCAGCTGTTGGCGAAATTTAAAGAAACGGCGTTTGGTGTTGAGGTTGGGTTGTGTTGGGCCCTCAACTGCTCGGTCATCAGCGCCCTTGCAAAGTCCCAACATTTCACACAGTCCAATTCCTTTACTCAGCCACTGTCACGACTGATGTTGATTATGAAGTGACGAGGACAACACGAATACAAAGTCCCCAGGCAGAGGAAATTCCCAACCCGGTCGGGAATCGAGCCCGGGTCCCCGTGATCCAGAGGCAGCAACGCTAGCCACTAGACCACAAGGTGCGGACTCTGATAGTGGTGAAGCAGTGCGTGGAGAGGTGAGGTTGTGGGTTCGTCAAGAAACTCAAACATTCTACAGTGACGGCATCGAGAAACTGGTCTCTTGTTGGGAGAAATGTATTCGTCACAAGGGCGGCCGTGTTGACCAATAGATACGTAGACATGTATGTAGATATGTAGAATGTTAATAAAGTTTTGATTTACTTAAAGCGCTTTAATAGTTTTCAGATAAATAAAAATTCAGATGCATTACCTTTCGCTAGCACTTCTTCTTCTTCTTCTTTCGATTTCGGCCATCTTTGGACCACGTTCAACAATTCACTTGCCCGGCTTTTTGATCTTTTTTTCTCTCTTCCCAATATTTCCTCATCATTTTCGAGTGGTTCCTCCTCCGCTCTTCCGACCATTTCCTGTTATTATTCTTTAGTTTCGTTTCTTCTGGAAAACACTTAATTTCGTTCACTATTTGTCTAAACTTTTCCCTGTCCCTGATTGACTCACGGGTGACATTAAAATAGGCCAAATCCTTTTTCACCATCTGTATCCATTTATTGTTGGTTTTTTCGTTCCTGTTACTATGTTCAAACACTTTTCTTGTTAGTCTGTTTCCATCCATCCTCAACAGGTGACCATAAAACGTTAGTCTGCGTTTACGCATTGCCTCACTCACTTTCTCAATAGTTTTGTATATTTCCTTATTACTCTTTAGCTTGTACTCTTCTCCAATCTTTCTCGGTCCTAATATTTTTCTCAAAATTTTCCTTTCTTTCTTTTCCATGTTTTCTATTTCCCCCTTTTTGTTAAGAGTTATGCACTCCGATGCATACAGGCATTCTGGTCTAATGACAGTTTTATAATGTCTTAATTTAGCTTGAATCGAAATGTTTTTTTTGTTATATATGTCTTTGGTTTTTTGAAAAGCAAATTCCATTTTTCTTGCTCTCGCCTGGTTTGCACTCTTGTCTAAACCATTCACTTGAATTATTTCACCTAAATACTTAAATTTTTCTACTCTCTTAATATTGCCGTATTTAGTAATAAGATTTTTCTTGTTATTTCTATGATTAGACATATACACGGTTTTTTCAAATGAAATCTGCAGTCCAGCTCTGGCCGAAACTTCTTGTAGTTTCTCCAGGTAGTTCTGAGCTATTTCTTCGTTTTCTGTAATTATTGCCAGATCGTCTGCAAAAGCTAAACAGTCCACTTCTATTTTTTCTTTTTTTGTTCCAATTCTGATGTCATTCTTGGTGCCTTTGAGTTCTTCTTTCCATATTCTCAATATCTTTTCCAGTACGCAGTTGAAGAGGATTGGGGATAAACCATCACCTTGTCTAACACCTGTTTTAATTTCGAACTTCCTTGAAATTTCACCCATAAATTTAACTTTGGCCTTACTGTTTGTTAGCGTCTGTTTGATAATTTGAATTGTTTTCGTATCGACCCCAAATTCTTCCAATACTTTCAGTAATGTTTCTCTATCTACCGAATCGTATGCTTTTTTGAAATCTACAAATACTATTGCAAATCTCTGGCCTCTTGAGATTCTGTAACGAATTAGTGTTTTCAGGTTAAATATTTGTTCAACACAGGATCTACCTTGTCTAAAACCTGCTTGATATTCACCTATTTTTTATCCAGAACTGGCTCCACGATTTGAAGTAATTTCCTTGACAAAATTTTGTATCCTACTGGTAGTAGCGAGATCCCTCTATAATTATTAACATTCATCTTATCCCCCTTTTTGTGTAGTGGGTGTATCAGGGCACACTGCCAGTCTTCAGGAATTCTTTCTTCGTCCCAGATCTTCTTAAACATATGTTCCAAAACTTGTGGGAGGTTGGTATCCATTATTTTTAGGATTTCTGGTACTATGGAGTCTTCACCTGGGGCTTTATTGTTTTTTAGACTGTGTATTATGTGTTTTATTTCTTCAGCGTCTGGAGGTTTTGACTCGGTATTAGTATTTCGGTGGTTTTCAAAACTCATTTTATCTTTTGGTGGTTCACAATTTAGTAGATTCTCGAAATATTTTGCTAATATTTCACAATTAGTCTTGTTTGTCAAACCTAGCTTGTTCTCTTCATCTTTAAAACATAAATTTGGGGATTGGTATTTGGTTAGCTGTTTTCTAAAAGTTTTGTAGAAATCTCTAGAATTATTTCTTTTAAAGTCTTCCTCAATCTGTTCTAGGTTATCCTGAAATTGTCTTCTTTTTTTATTACGGAAAAGCTTAGCTGTTTCTCTTCTCTGGATTTTAAAATTGTCAAGATCTTGAGGATCTTTTGTGGAGTTCCATTTCTGCCACAATTTCTGTCTCTTCTCCAGGTTCTCATCACATTCATTGTCCCACCATGGATGTCTTCTTACTCTTTTCACGAGACAATTTTCTTTTGCTATTTCAACTATTTCGTTTTTGATCTCCTCCCATCCCGCTTCCTTATTTATTGTGGATATGCCATCGCTATCTTTGTGCAATGCTCTTTGAAACCGTTGTTTAATTTCTTCATTTTTTAACGTTTCTGTGTTATATTTTGGAATTTTGTAAAAGGTTTTCTTCTCTTTTCGAAATGGGAGTGGTCTGAATTTAATCGTAGTCAAATAGTGGTCTGAATCAACATCAAGGCTTTTCAGCACTTTAGTGTTTTGAATTTCTTCTTGACAATGAAGTGAGATAGCCACATGGTCAATTTGGAATTCTCCGAGAAGTGGATTTGGTGATCTCCATGTTTTAGTTTTTCGGCTCAGCTTTTTGAAATGTGTTGTCATTATTTTCAAGTTGAAATGCCTACATACCTCTATAAGCCTTTCTCCATTTTTTGAAGTTCTTTTGTGACCTGGGAAGAGGCCTACTGTTCCATGGTATTTTTTCTCCCTTCCTATTTGTGCGTTAAAATCGCCTACTAACATTTTTATGTTCTTCTTTGAGCATCTATCCAGTTCCATTTCAAGTATCTCCCAAAATTCTTCAACTTTCTCCGGGTTATTTTTGTTGTCCTGGTTTATGGGTGCATGGCAGTTGATTATAGAGTATCCTTTGTTTTTACATTTAATCTCAAGAATGGATAGTCTCTCAGAACTCGAGTAGAAGTTAGTAACTGAATCTAAAATTGAGTGATGTACCAGAAATGCTGTTCCCAGGTATGGCATTTGTTTCATTAAGATTTTACCTGGTTTTCCTTTAAATAAACGATAGTTTTCAAAATCTAAAGCAGTTTCATCTAAAAACCTTGTTTCTTGTAATGCACATATTAAAATTTCTTTCTGGTTCAGCTTTTCAATCAATAATTTCAATTTTCCTACTTTAATTAGAGAGTTTACATTTAGGGTTGCAAACATAGTTGCTTTCTTAAATTTCAGTGTTGAGGGCTGCATACATGTTGGTTGGGGTCCTCCAAAATCCTTTGACCCCCTTGCATTGTTTCTACGAACAACGGAGGATTTGCCATTCGGTCTACCTCTTGGAGTAGTGTCTATCTTTGACGACGTTCCCATCATGCTTAGCAGTAATTGTTGGATAATAAATTGCCCCGAATCCGAAATTAAAACCAAGGTTGTTACTCCTCCCCCTCCACACTTCCCCATCCTCTTGTTTTTAGATGGGCCCGGGCTTGGGACCGGCTTGCGGCTAGCACTAATATTCGCAATTTCAAATTTTACTTTCCCATTCGTTTTCATGCGTTTTATTAAGATATTAATAAATACAATGTCTGGAGTATTATCCCGGTCTATTTGCAGTGTAAGCGACATACAAAATGAACAAAACTAAAAAGATTGGACGTAGAGACTCGACAACAGGACCTTCGGATTATCTCTCTGGCCTCTTTCTGCTGCGCCAATTGCTTTCTGGGAATTTTGCTGACATAATTTTGGTCGTCCGACCCGCGCCATAAAACCTAACGTTTGCTAAACGCTTGGCGTCTGCAGCCCCTATGTATGTCACTTTCACTTGCGGCCGAGCCCCGCACAGACTTTAAATGTGGAGGGAGTCGGTGTCGACGGGCAGGCGAGCCGCCCTCGTGAGCGTTGGATAGAGCCCTGTATGAGAGTGGTTTTTTTTCCCTTTATTGTTATTTTGACACCTGATACAGGTAGGCCAGCAGCGGCATACTACGCCGCTCTTCGGCCACACACATGACTAATGATACAGAAGGAGACAATTGCAGAACAGACATGGTGGATATAAAAAACGTAGGCATACAAAATTAAAACACATGGAGCCGTACACGGCCACAGTGTCCAAAATAAAAATGTTCAGAAACGTGGACACACACAGAGGAGACAGAGATGACACACACGAACTATGGAGCACAAACGATGAAACACAAACACGACAGCACACATAAACACTAGGCGACGATCTCCGGCCAGCGAAAGTTCTCTATACATGTACGGGTCTGGGGAGCTGCCAGAAAGGGGAAAAGGCGGGGGAGGAGGGAGAGGGGAGAGTGTAGATGCCAGTGGCAGAGGAGATGGGAGGGGGAGGAAACAAGGTAGAGGGGAGGGGAGGCCCGGGGTAGAGGAGGGAGGGAGGAAGGGAGTACTGAGGGAAGGGAGAGAGTGTGCCCTTGGGGAAAAAGCGGGGTAGGGGGGGGGACGGGCTCTGAGCACTATGGGACTTAACATCTGAGGTCATCAGCCCCTAGAACTTAGAACTACTTAAACCTAACTAACCTAAGGACATCACACACATCCATGCCTGAGGGAGCATTCGAACCTGCGACCATAACAGTGAGGGGTTCCGGACTGAAGCGCCTAGAACCGCTCGGCCACCCCGGCGGGCGGGGGTGGGGGGAGGATGGGGATTTTCAAAGTTGGTAGGAGGGGGGGTAGATGGAGGGGTGGAAGGCATCATCAGGGAGGGGGAGTCGGCGGAAGCCACCTTGGGTATGCGAGAGAGCGCCACCAACCTTTTATGTGCGGATTGCCGACAATCGGCGGCTGCTATTGGTCGGGTGAGGCGAGCGGAGGGAGGCAGCCGTTTGAGCCTAACCAATACGTGAGCGTAAGTGGCAAATCTGAATCAACTAGCCGATATTTTTTAAGTATTTACAGGTGTTGGAAATATATATATACTCTTTGTGTATTAAATTAAGAGCTTAACGTGGCAAGTTCCACTGTTCTATAGTGAAAATGCCGCAGTCCTGACCTGTAAATTGTTATACGAAACCAGTCCGAGGTAGCAAGCTTTTCTGCATTCCACAGGGCTCGAAAGGAATGCGAAAAGAGGCGAACTGTGGCTACACCGTATTGGAAGAAAAGATACATTTCCATACGAAACAGCTAAAGTGTGTGAGATAAGGAAACTTATCTTTGCAGCAGATAATTATGTGAATTACATATTGCAAAGCACAATGGAAGAGTGCAAGTATACCTCAGTCGCCGGCATGGTAACTCAGTGTGTTCGGTCAGAGGGTTAGCTCCCCTCTGTAATAAGAAAAAACTGAGTTAATGGATCAACGACGAACATAAACGGGTGTTTTAGGACGTCCACCCCGAACAGATGCACCGAACGAAGACGAACAAAAGAAAAAAGAGATCTAACAAAAAAAGTCGGTATAGCGTTTGATTTATGATATGTGGGTCCTGGGTTCAGTTCCACCTGAAAACCAAAAAAGATTTTTTCACTTTATACATTTTTCTAGTAGTATTTATGTAGAAATAGCTCTAAATGCATTAACAAAGTTATTGATAGTATTAATAAAGCTACATCCACATCATTTTTACTATAATGCCTACGATCACCATTGAATAAGAGACAGAACCTGAAAATCAAATCTTCAAATACAGATGTACTTCATGTATATGAAATTTGAAAAGCTTTATTTTGTTAGTTATTCATAATGCCATCTTTACTTCTTTACTGGTATTAGTTTTGAACTTTATTTAACAGTGTAATTTGGATTGTCATTTTTAGCTTCACTTCACACCTGATCAGTTTGAAGGAAATTGTAAAGATGGTGTTAAAAACTGAAACCTAATGCGGTACCCAATATATTTAGCCATCGTTCTCAAATTAAGGGACGAAAGCCACCAAAGGACAGGGGTGTGCAAAGGGAACTTGAGTGCACTTTCACTACACAGACAGAGCCAGGTACAGTTTAAATACATGTAACTAAAGAGTAACTTATCTATCTTATTCACTACTAACTTTTTATGAAATTTATATTTGTCGCATTGTAGTTCGACAAAACATTTTTTTGTTATTATTATTAATATTATTTCTTTTCAGGTAATGATCAAGTTTGCGTACTTCCTGAAGACGTTTTGCCGGATGTTCACAGTTCTGACGTGGGATTGCCTCCTGAGAATGACACTGAAAAGGAAAATCCACTTATTGCAGAGCAACTACACAGTGCAAATGGTAAAATTGATATGATGGCTGCATCTGTGAAACCTTTTTTATACGACGATCAGATCTTGGCACTGCAGAAAAAAAACTATGCGAGGGACAAAGTGCTCACCAGAAACTATTAAGAAGGCTTTGAAAATTCGATTAGCTTGTGGAAGCGTTGAATACAATCTGGTAAGAGAACTGGGACAACCATTACCAAGCGAATGAACTCTACAAAGGAAACCTGAGTCTCTGGCAATCAGCCCAGGTATTTTGGAGGATTTCGTATCCGCTCTTAAAGTGAAGGTAGACACCACGAATCCTTTTGAAAGACATGTTGCAATAATGATGGATGAGATGAGTCTCACGCCAGGCCTAAATTACGACATTTCATCGAAATTCGTAATTGGCTATCCAATACTTCCAGCAGCTAATGGTTCGTATGGAAAACATGCTTGTCACGCCTTGGTATTTATGCTTGGTGGTCTAAGTACGCGGTGGAAACAAATAATTGGTTACCATTTCACCAGAAACTCAATTTCAGGTAAAGAACTAAAGTGTGAAGCGATTGGTCTGATGGTAGAAGTTATTGTATCAGATATGGGTGGACAAAATCAGCCACTGTGGGGTGAATGTGGTGTTATTGCTGGTCGTCATAATGAAACAAAGAATTTCTGCCAACATCCATTTACTCCAGAGCGGAATCTGTACTTCATGCCTGACGTAGCTCATATCTTGAAGAATGTGAGGAACACCTAACTAATTCCGACCAATTTATCCTACCACGGCAAGCAATTGCAGACAATAATTTGATGGGACCGGTAGTCTCGATTGAGCCTATCAAGAAACTGTACGAGTTTGACAAGGAAAAGAAATTAAATATTGCTTGGGATTTAAAAGATAATGTCATAAGGCCAGACCATTATGATAAAATTAAGGTTGGTCCTGCTTACGCACTTTTAAATCACAGCCTTGAAGCAGTGTTACATTATGCAATAGAGGAACATGTACTTGAAGATTCTGCCACGTCAACAGCGTTTTTCATAGCCACAATTTTCCGTTGGTTTAAATTAATGACCTCAAGGAACAGGAAAACTGCCATGAGTAGAACCGTTGAGGACATACACAATGATGTTGTACAGTTCCTTAAGAGTGTCATCTCGCTGTTTGAAAATTTGAAAATTGGAAACAGGGGTACCTGGAAACCTGTACAATCTGGAGTTATTCTAGCAACATGCACAGCTATTAATGTCCAGGATTATCTTCTGAACGAAACAGGTTTCCAGTGTGTTCTGTTGTGCAGGCTATCACAGGATGCTCTGGAAAACCTTTTCAGTATGGTTCGAGCCAGTAATCCTGTTCCAGATTGTCTGAGTTTGAAGATGATACTGCGGCTTATTGCTGTGTCACAGTATTTTCGTCCCAGTCGCCATGGAAGTTATCAGACAGAAGATGGTGAATTTCTTGTCGACTACTTGGAACACAGACGGACGTACGACGAAGCAGAAGGCACAGACGATGCAGGCTTGCTTCAAGTGCGAATTCAGACGTAAGCGATGTTGAAGAAATGCCACCTGAGGAAGCACAGTCTCTACATTATTTAGCAGGCAGAACAACAAAGCAAGTGCAGAAAAAGTATTTGCTTTGTGAAGCGTGCCGAGAACCACTTTCACCAAAGGAGAAGTCTGAATGTGAAGCAGTTCGAAGACTCACTGAACTAAAAAATTACACAACTGAAGACAGCTTGGAATGCATTTCCCAAGATATATTTCGCATTATTGAGATGACAGATAAAGTCTTTCGTGTGGATGAAAAACTGTTCCTGTAAGCTAAGTTGTCCCTCCAAGCACTGGAGGCAGTTGCACAGAAGTCATTCGAGGAACTCATTCAGAATATTCCTTCTCCTCACAGTGTTGTGGACAGAGCTGTAGATGAATTTTTGAAGACTCGAATTTACGTTCTTCGGAGGAAATATAACTGCCAGGTACTGAAGGAAGCCACAGCAAAGAGCAGTAGTAGAAATATTGGTATGAGATATGCAGCAAAGGTATTTTAAGAAGAAGAAATTCATTGTCTTTCACATGTTTTAGCTAAATTGATGCACTGGTAATTTGTAATTTTGTGATTTTTTTATTTTTAATTACAAATAACTACCATCATTTGTAACAAACAAGCATTAAAAAAGGAAATATGCAAATCGAAGTATGCATTTGTAATTTAATATGTACTGTAAGTCATGTGTGTACCTCAAAGACCTTGACTGGACTCTATCGTTTAAGCATGTAATACTTTTCACAAAGGTCATCGTGAGAAAGAAATTACTGCTAGCTATATTTATAAGCGTCTATATCTCACAAGGGAACCTTCCCATCGCACCCCCCTCAGATTTAGCTATAATTTGGCACAGTGGCTAGGCCTTGAAAAACTGAACACAGATCAATCGAGAAAACAGGAAGAAGTTGTGTGGAACTGTGAAAAAAATAAGCACAATATACAAACTGAGTAGTGCATGGGCAAGCAAGGTAGGCAACATCAAGGATAATGCGAGCCCCGGAGCGCCGTGGTCCTGTGGTTAGCGTGAGCAGCAGCGGAACGAGAGTTTCTTAGTTCAAGTCTTCCCTCGAGTGAAAAGTTTACTTTCTTTATTTTCGCAAAGTTATGATCTGTCCGTTCGTTCATTTACGTCTCTGTTGACTGTAATAAGTTTAGTGTCTGTGTGTTGCGACCGCACCGCAAAACCGTGCGATTAGTAGACGAAAGGACGTGCCTCTCCAATGGGAACCGAAAACATTTGATCGCAAGGTCATAAGTCAACCGATTCCTCCACAGAAAAACACGTCTGATATATTCTATACGACACTGGTGACGGCATGTGCGTCACATGACAGGAATATGTTGTCGACCCACCTAACTTGCACACTTGGCGAACGGGTAAAAAGATTCTTCTACCTTGCCCGATTTAGGTTTTCATGTGGATGTGATAATCACTTCGAAAAAAGTGATGAAAACATAAGGGTTTGTCACATAAGCTGCAACAAATGAATGCAATAGTTTCACAGTCGCACAGTTTTCTCTGTGCTCTGTCAAAACATATGTTTTTAACGTTTTCAAATTTTTCCGTGTGTAGACCGTCAAATCCTGCATATGTCCAAGCAAATCTGAACATGTCCTGGAATTTTGGAGAGCGAATTTGATTATGTGTGAGTGCCTGTACTCTGATAATTGTCAGAAAATAAAAAATTAAAGTTTTCACTCGAGGGAAGACTTGAACCAAGGACCTCTCGTTCCGCATTTGCTGACGCTAACCACGGGACCACTGCGCGCCTGAGCTCACAATCTCCTTGATGTTGCCTATCTGGCGCATGGACTACTCAGTTTGTATATTTTGCTTATTTTTTCATAGTTCCACAAACTTCTTCCTGTTTTCTCGATTGATGTGTGTTCAATTTTTCAAGGCCTATCCACTGTGCCAACTTATGACTAAATCTGAGTGGGGTATGATGGGGAGGTTCCCTTGTCAGTGACAGAGTAGGGAACTTTCACTAATTTTCTCAGTAGACGCCGAGTTATCAAGGATGTAACGATTAATAACGATAGTTATTTGTTGACTTAACGTACTATCGTATTGAGGTGAATTTTACAGTTCCGTCGACAGGGCTGCCCTTGCGCAGTAGACCTAAAATGGCGGCGGCCGGCAGGTTGGCGGTACTCTCCCGTGTAGAGGGCTCCAGCGCGGCGCTGGCAGGCGCGAATGCCTGACATTTGCCACGCCGGCCATTTGCCACACTTGCCGCTTCGCCAGGTAGCGACCCCTCAGGTAAGGGACGCCCTTCCTCGTCCCTCTTCTGTCCGCTTTCAAACCGCCGCCTCCACATCTTACTCGATACAACCAGCACGTAAGGGACCTTCTTCTTCGACATCTTGGCGGAATACAGAGCTCCTTTTCCGAAATCGAAATATTTAAAACTTTAGGGAAACGAAAGCAATACCGACGATTATGCCAGTATGTAATTAGTTGTGCCTAGTATAAATATAGATTCCTCTGCCTGTACGGTAGGTTCCTTTCACGCTTACTGATCGCGATAGAAACAGTCCATCGGCAGGCGAGCAACAAGAAAGGAACGATGTAAAGAGAATGCGAATTTATGCTAATCATTTCTTTTTTATCACTGCATTTGTGCCTACTTTCATTACTACAACTGCATGCCCAAAAGACAATAAGTAAAGAAGAAATGGGTATGTGAATGTGGGAAAAGTAGAACGACATACTCCATATTAATTTACTCTCTAAAATGCGATATCCCTTGCGGTGAAACATTAGTTAATAAAGTGTAGGGGGACAAAGTTCAAAACATGACTGAAAATACGTTCATTAAATAGAGATAAGAAAGTCTATGATTGACATGTCATCTAAAGCCGACGTACATTTTTAAAATGTTAGAAATAAGGAAATGAGCCGGCCGGTGTGGCCGAGCAGTTCTAGGCGCGTCGGTCTGGAACTGCGCGACTCCTCCGGTCGCAGGTTCGAATCCTGCCTCGGGCATGGATGTGTGTGATGTCCTCAGGTTGGTTAGGTTTAAGTAGTTCTAAGTTCTAGGGGACTGATGACCTCAGATGTTAAGTCCCATAGTGCTCAGAGCCATTTGAACCATTTTTGAAGGAAATGAAGTAATACAGAACGCTATGCTTGTAACGTACATTGTTGTTCTACATTCTTTAGCTCTGGTATTTACAGGGTCACAGAGAAAGCATCCTAGGTTTTGGAGGGAAAAGCCGTAATTGTAATGATCTCCACTACAACAGAAACAAGAAGCACAACTTAAGGAAAAATAATGTAATGTACGTTCCAGCTCACAAGTGACATTGAAGCAGTAGTTCCTGTGACTTAGTATGGACAGAGGTTATATTCGAGAACCGGAATAAATTAGTAACTGGCTCCTTTTACTGACCGCCGGTCACAGATGAAACAGTTGCTGAAGAGTTCGAAGAAAACTTGAGTCTCATCACAAACAGGTACGCTACTCATATCATACAATTATAGTTGGCAGTGACTTCAATCTACCTTCCGTATGTTGACAAAAATACATTTCCAGACCACATTGTAGATATAAAACAACTTCCGTAACTGTTCTAAATGCTTTTTTAAAATTATTTTGAACAATTAGTTCACGAGGCCATTCAAATTGTAAATGGTTACGAAAACACACTTGAACTCTTAGCTACAAATAATCCCGAGCATCACGACGGATACAGGAATTAGTGAACACACAGTCGTAGCGAGGCTCAATTCCGTAACAAAGAAATTCACCAAAACAAAACGCGAGATATATCTATTTATAAAAGCCACTAAACATTCGGTTGACTTCTTAGAGACAGTCTCCAATCCTTCCAAACTATGTAAGTGAAGACCATATATGGCTGAAGTTGGAAAAAATATTATCAACAGCACTCGAGAGATTCATACCAAATAAATTAATAAGAGACGGAATTGATCCCACATGGTACACAAAACACGACAGAATGCTGCTCCAGGAGCACCGAAAAAGGCAAGTATAATTTAGACGAACGGAAAATCTACAAGATTGGCGAAGTTTTACTGAGGCTCGAAATTCGGTGTCCATTTCAATGCGAGAGGCATTTAATAGTTTGCACAACGAAACTCTCTCTAGAAATGTGGCGGAAATTGCCGACAGATTCTGGTTCTATGTTAAGTAAACCAGTGGAAAGGGTCAGTAAGCGATGGGGAGGAGGAGGAGAGGGAGACAAGAGACCAAAACCTTCGGAGCAGGTAAAATCGTGGCAAATGTCCGCCGTGGCAAACGTCCGCACACCGGCAGGCGCACCGCCGCGCGGGATTAGCCGAGCGGTCTGGGACGCTGCAGTCGTGGACTGTGCGGCTGGTCCCGGCGGATGTTCGAAGTCTCCCTCGGGCGTGGGTGTGTGTGTTTGTCCTTAGGATAACTTAGGTGAAGTAGAGTGTAAGCTTATGGACTGACGACCTTAGCCGTTAAGTCACGTAAGATTTGACACACATTTGGACATTTCTGCAGACGCGCGACCCGCTGGCAGGTGGCAGCAGCGCCGCTACTCACCCTGCAGGCGGAGCGGAGCAGAGCGACGCGAGGCGAGGCAGCGCAGCTGGCGGCAGCCGCTCTTATACACCTGCCGCGTGACGTCACGCCGGCCGGCTTATCTGCCGCGTGAGCACGCTTGCGCAATCCGCTCTTCGGATCCCAGAGGCACGTTCCATTCCCACCGGGTGTGATATGTCGCAATACACTCGATAACTGGATTAAACTCGACACCCTCGAGATTGAAAATTTTGTTTCTGTCTCAGTTTGAACGACGTCAAACAGAACCTTTCGGCACTCGATGTAGAAAATGTTTCAAATGGCTCTGAGCAGTATGGGACTTAACTTCTGAAGTCATCAGTCCCCTAGAACTTGGAACTACTTAAACCCAACTAACCTAAGAACATCACACACATCCATGCCCGAGGCAGGATTCGAACCTGCGACCGGAGGAGTCGCGCAGTTCCTGACTGTAGCGTCTAGAACCACTCAGCCATTCCGGCCGGAGACTAGATGTAGAATGGCCGGCCGCGATTGTATCAGAAATGATTGTCAGTCCGCTCTGCCTCATTCCAGTGAGTATCATGCCACGAAACGAACTCCCGAAATCTATTATAGTTTTTTTGACACGAGACTGAATACTTTGGCACTGCCTGGTAATGGAATTTCTGCAGCTGCAAGAATAGCGATTAAGGACACTTCTTGTTGATCTACTGCGTGATAACGAGGATATACGATTAAAGTTTGTAGGTGATTTGGGGTGTGCAGGGCGCCACATTCAGTACACGGAGCTGCCACCTCTGCCGTCAGCAGTCGCTCTACTGTGGCTGGCCAGCAAGCTGAACCCTGCTCAGGCGACAGGTGCAGCACTTGCCTCCACGGTGCTGCAGCTGTGAGCCAGAGGCCGCCGCAGTGGCTGCCAGGTGGTGGCGTCCCAGCCTCACAGCAACATTATGGTACCTGGTGGACGATACATTGTCCATCACTGACCATTCCCCTCTTCCTGTTCCACTCGAGAATGCTTCAAGGGAGCAATGGCTGTGAGTAGGCCTCCATGCATGTTCGACTCTCCGATTCTGCCTTCACAGTCTTTTGCGAGATGACTGTTTGTACATTCTAGGGACTTCGACAGTAAACCACACAGTGCTGTGGAGTGCGTCTCCTGCAGCGTCTGCCAGCACACCTGCCTGAGCGTCTCCGTGATGCTTGCGTAAAGGCCGGTTCCCACTAGGGCTGCCGCGCGTCAGCGGCGTGGTTGCCATGGAAACGGCGTCAGCGGCACGGCGCGGCGGGCTCTGCGTCGCGGTTTGACCACGTCGAACCGCTTCCGCTGCCGCGTGACGCGCCCCAGGTGCGCGCCGCCAATCACAGACCGCGCTGAGTGTGATGTCAGGTACGGAACGCCGGGCCACGCGAACTTTCGCCGAACCGCTGGCGCGGACGCGGCGGCAGCTATGAAATACTTATAATCCGATTCCAAGGAAACTATTCGGTAGAAAAATTTTATTCTTGGGCATGTTACAGCCTGATATCTTCTCTCGATAAAGAACCGAATTTCTTTTCGTTATTCGTGGTGGTTACTTGCTGTATCGCATTTATGTAAACCTTTACACGAAATTTTAATGAGTGTGCAGGGGTAAAAACGCAATGCGTGGACTTTGCCTACAGTTCATTTTAGGTAATACATTATTGCGTATGAAATTTAGTCAACATATCGAAATTGTTTTTAAAGCTGAGAGCAGATCGATAGCTATCACCGTTCTCGAGATATTGACTGATACGTCGGCGGACGGGCTGTGCCGTGACCGCGCGCGAGTTGCTCTCGACGCGACCGGTACTTCGTCCTGCTTGTCGTAAACCATGTGGTTGTATCAACCGCAAATTTCGTAAACGGTTCAAGAAACGTGTTTTTTTGCGAACGATAACTTGTGAAAAGTCATGTATTTCGTCGCATGATAAATATCCTACATCTGTTTATCTACCGAGATATGAAAGTAACTACAGTTTTTCAGAAGGGATAGATGAATATTTTTAAATGGCATTAATAGCATGTCGAATGAGAAGTTAAACCGAAACTAATTTGCTGGTATGTCATAAGATGTAATTTACTAAATATGTAGAGCTATTGATTATTTCCTTTCTTTTTTTTCTATCCAGTGTACTTTACTGATTCAAGACGCGTTTCGCCTTTTACTTTAAGGCATCTTCGGTGGAATCTAGAATGACACAGTTTTGTTTTGATCTGTGATACTTGCAGATTATAAAACAGTTCACATCTTTTTTTACGTGAATGACTGATTACTAACAGTGAATTGAGTTTTTGGCGGACATATACGTTTTCCCTCACCTGGTCACATGCTGGAGGTTGAACTAAAACTTAGATTATGGAACATAAGCACATCTTCATGTTCGCTCTTTTTTCTTCTGTCACTAGCAGTAGACGTTTTACCGAAAACTCTGATTTAAAGTCGTAACTACAGTGTGTTCACCTCATGTCTCTTTCTGTCTGGTTTGTTTGTTTCCATGTTGCCAACCTGCAGAATTATATGCTGAAAACTAATGTTTGTTTATTTTTGTTCTCCTTATATCTGTATGTGTGTGTGGCTAGCCAGTGATAGTTATAGAAAGTTGAAAGTGAATCCAGTAGTTGTCAGACAGTGGTTGAAAGATTTGGTGTTCAGCTGATTTCAGTTTTGGTTTAAATGTTTTAAAGAGTGCATGGAAGTGTAAATTCACTGCTTACATTAATAGATAAAATAGTAGAATAGTATTTCAACAGATGATTATTATCAGAATACTATCACCCAACCCCTTTGTCCTCACTCTTTGACGCCCCATAATACATCCTGTCAACTAACCCCTATTGTTGTCAAAGTTGTGCCGTAATTTCCTCTTCCTCCTCTATTTAATTCCGTACCTCTTCTTTAGTCACACGATCCTCGTATCTAATGTTCAGCATACTTATGAATCACCACGTTTTGAAAGCGTCCATTGTCTTCTTGACAGAACTGTTCATCGTCCACGTTTCACTTACATACAAGGCTGCACTCCACACAAATACCTTTGTAAAATAGTATCCAACTATTGGCATTTATATTCGGTGTGAACAAATTTTCTTTTTCAGAACGCTTTTCTTGCTATTGACAGTCTTCAGTCAGGTTTGCGTCTGCACAAGGAAATGCCTTACAATTTAAAATCTGGTTTCGGAAACTGTTCCAAATATATATTATTCTTTCGTGATTCTTAAGCAAGGTGCTGGCGATGATTACATTATGCTCTGTGGGAAATTCTATCAGGTGGCTTCCACTTTCATCCCTTCCACCTAGCCTTTGTGTTCTTACTGTTTTCGTGTACCTGCTACCGTACCACATTTTAAATTTTTGTCTCGCTTAACTATCTGAATAATCTCTCTTGTTGTACATTGTTTCAATGTGTTAGGAGATAGTGAACAATCGTGAACGGTAGTCATGAAATCTGTTTATGGTGAAATGAGAAAACATGAATAATGAAATATGTGAAAGAGTATATTGTACAGAAAATGAAAAATTGGTATGTCTTCACCCAACTTCGTCTTTCCTTCATGTAGCTGTAAGATATAGTTAATCAAACGCACCGCGTGTTTCAGTAGGTCCTGCCCCGTACCTCAGTGGCTTTCCGTCATTGGCTACCGCTAACGTCTGCCGCTTTCAGATGGGAACGCCAATTCCGCGCGGAAAACGCTTGCCGCTGCCGTTTCCTCACGCCGCGCTGCCGCGCTCTAGTGGGAACCGGCCTTAACGGAACGCGCTGCTCTTCTTTGGATCTCCGTTAATTCCTCTATCAATCCTATCTGCTCCGGATGCCAGACTGACGACCAATAGTCAAGTATTGGTCGAACGAGTGTTTTGTGAGCTGCCTCCTTTGTGGGTGGACTACACTTCCAGACAGTCCTTCCAATTACCATGCATGGCTTTTACCTGCCATTAGTTTCAGATCGCTCTGTACACACACATGCAGATATTTTATGGATGTAATTGCTTCCACTGGTTGTTCTGCAATCCTACAATCATCCAGTAGTCAGTCATTATGCCTATTTATGCGTAATAAATTACATCTGCTTATCTTGAGGGTCAATGGCCGCTCCCTGCAAGCAAGTGTCGATCCTCTGTCTCTTGAACAGAACACAACAGCAATTACAACTCAAAGTATCAGAATATCAAGCAGGATTTAGATCAAACAGATCATGTCTGGAGCAAATTTTCAACCTCAAAATCATGCTGAAAAAGCGAGGTCTCAGACAAAAAGTGTAGTAAGCACATTTGTACATTTCAAACAGCATACAATTCAGGAGACACGCCCTCACTACTCCAGATTTTACAAGAGAGGTGATTAGATCCCAAAACACGAGAAATCATAAAACAAACACTCATTGGCACGAAATCTAAAGTAACGTATATGGAGGAGATCTCAGAACCCTTCGACATTCAAACAGGTGTGAGACAAGGTGAGGGACTCTCTCCTGTTCTGTTCAACGTATTTCTGGACAAAGTTATGGAAGAATGCGAGAAAGAACTCAAGAAATGTGGGGTTTGGAAGCCAATACGACTGGGCGTTGCCAAAGACAATATCTACATACTAGGTCTCGCATTTGCGGAATACCTGGCAACACTAACAAAGAATGAGCAGAGTGCAGTGAAACAGCTGGAAATACTCAAAGAATGTGCAGAAAAAGTAGGTTTACAAGTTTCATTTGAGAAAACTGAATTCTTTTGTTGAAAAACAGAAATTGCAAGCTTGAAAACAAAATTTTGTAAAATTTAACGGGGCCCGACATTTTAAATACCTTAGAGAATTCATTGAACCGACAGGTGTTGAAACAGTTCACATCAACATCGCCTCAACAAAATTAAAAAAGGATTAGGGTTAATCCAAAACCTCTGCAACTAAAAATCAATGTCAAGAGGGACAAAAATTCGACACTACAATACTGTCATAAAACCAGCAATCCGCTATGCAAGCGAAACACTAACTCTTATCAGGAAACAACAACTTGAAGACACCAGAAAAGAAAAGAGAAAGATAATCAGCAAAATTCTAGCAGGAAGACGTAACAAAGGTGGTTACATGCTACAATCGATTAATACAACAGAAAAGTTTTCAAACCTCGAAAATGATATCAGCAAAAGGAGAGTGAAAGTTTTTGGTCATCTCAGCCGACTACCAGAAAATCGATTGACGAGGAGAATAATAGATTATGCAGCCACACTAAGGTATTCCACAGCTTGGCTGGACGAAATTTGAAAGGACCTAAATAATGCAAACATAAGACTAGCTGACTTCAAGAAAGAGACACTTTCAGACTCAAAGAAGACAAATAGGAAGTTATATCAGAGAAACCAAAAGAAAAACAGTACAGACCAAAGCGATCGGTTGTGCGTAAACAGGTCTTCTCGGAAAGAATGAATGCGTATTGGAAGAAAAAGAAGAACTCAAAGAATAATTAATCGAGTTATTTACTCAACGTTTTCAATTTCTGAAGAGAATTCTCCAACAATAACAACACTACATGTATATGTATATATACACTCCTGGAAATTGAAATAAGAACACCGTGAATTCATTGTCCCAGGAAGGGGAAACTTTATTGACACATTCCTGGGGTCAGATACATCACATGATCACACTGACAGAACCACAGGCACATAGACACAGGCAACAGAGCATGCACAATGTCGGCACTAGTACAGTGTATATCCACCTTTCGCAGCAATGCAGGCTGCTATTCTCCCATGGAGACGATCGTAGAGATGCTGGATGTAGTCCTGTGGAACGGCTTGCCATGCCATTTCCACCTGGCGCCTCAGTTGGACCAGCGTTCGTGCTGGACGTGCAGACCGCGTGAGACGACGCTTCATCCAGTTCCAAACATGCTCAATGGGGGACAGATCCGGAGATCTAGCTGGCCAGGGTAGTTGACTTACACCTTCTAGAGCACGTTGGGTGGCACGGGATACATGCGGACGTGCATTGTCCTGTTGGAACAGCAAGTTCCCTTGCCGGTCTAGGAATGGTAGAACGATGGGTTCGATGACGGTTTGGATGTACCGTGCACTATTCAGTGTCCCCTCGACGATCACCAGTGGTGTACGGCCAGTGTAGGAGATCGCTCTCCACGCCATGATGCCGAGTGTTGGCCCTGTGTGCATCGGTCGTATGCAGTCCTGATTGTGGCGCTCACCTGCACGGCGCCAAACACGCATACGACCATCATTGGCACCAAGGCAGAAGCGACTCTCATCGCTGAAGACGACACGTCTCCATTCGTCCCTCCATTCACGCCTGTCGCGACACCACTGGAGGCGGGCTGCACGATGTTGGGGCGTGAGCGGAAGACGGCCTAATGGTGTGCGGGACCGTAGCCCAGCTTCATGGAGACGGTTGCGAATGGTCCTCGCCGATACCCCAGGAGCAACAGTGTCCCTAATTTGCTGGGAAGTGGCGGTGCGGTCCCCTACGGCACTGCGTAGGATCCTACGGTCTTGGCGTGCACCCGTGCGTCGCTGCGGTCCGGTCCCAGGTCGACGGGCACGTGCACCTTCCGCCGACCACTGGCGACAACATCGATGTACTGTGGAGAACTCACGCCCCACGTGTTGAGCAATTCGGCGGTACGTCCACCCGGCCTCCCGCATGCCCACTATACGCCCTCGCTCAAAGTCCGTCAACTGCACATACGGTTCACGTCCACGCTGTCGCGGCATGCTACCAGTGTTAAAGACTGCGATGGAGCTCCGTATGCCACGGCAAACTGGCTGACACTGACGGCGGCGGTGCACAAATGCTGCGCAGCTAGCGCCATTCGACGGCCAATACCGCGGTTCCTGGTGTGTCCGCTGTGCCGTGCGTGTGATCATTGCTTGTACAGCCCTCTCGCAGTGTCCGGAGCAAGTATGGTGGGTCTGACACACCGGTGTCAATGTGTTCTTTTTTCCATTTCCAGGAGTATATATATATATATATATATATATGCTGTGATAAAAAAATCGGCGTATAATACTCCATAGTGGCCGGGGTGGCCGAGCGGTTCTAGGCGCTACAGTCTGGAACCGCGCGACGGCTACGGTCGCAGGTTCGAATCCTGCCTCAGGCACGGATGTGTGTGATGTCATTAGGTTAGTTAGGTTTAAGTAGTTCTAAGTTCTAGGGGACTGATGACCTCAGCAGTTAAGTCCCATTGTGCTCAGAGCCATGTCAACCGATGCACAGTGTTACTCCCAAGCTCGTCCTGTTCTTCCGTCAGCTCCACAGCACTGTAGGCAACGGGGCTCAGGTTGGTGCAGCGTTCCCCGACTTAAGGAAGGCATCTGACACTGTCCTGCACTGCGGCCTAGTGGAAAAAATACCGGATCGTCGAGTATCGAGACTACATTTGCGAGTGAATTCCAGAGTTTCTCAGAGCTCAAGTTATCACTCTCAATGGAACATAATCCTGAGATGTATAGGTAATGTAAGCAATACACTGAGGAATAGTGTTAGTTTCGTAACTGTTTGCAGTGTACATGAATGATCTAGTAGAAAGCGACGGAAGCTCTTTGACACTGTTCGCAGGTAGTGCAGTTGTCTGTAAGAAAGTAGCAACGCAGTGTCTATTTCCACTACGACCTGCAGAGCACTGATGAATGGTGCAGGCTCTGGCGGTTGACCCTGAACGTAAATAAATGTACGACATCGCGCGTACGTAGGAGAACAAGTACACTACTGTACAGCTACTGTGAGCAGCATGTAGGCGTAACCATCCAGAACGGCCTTGAGTGGAACGACCGCACGAAACAAATAGCAGGAAAAGCAGACACCAAGCCACGCGGGATTAGCCGAGCGGCCAGAGGCGTTGCAGTCAAGGACTGTGCAGCTGGCCCCGGCGGAGGTTCGAGTCCTCCCTCGGGCATGGGTGTGTGTGTTTGTCCTTAGGATAATTTAGGTTAAGTAGAGTGTAAGCTTAGGGACTGATGACTTTAGCAGTTAAGTCACATAAGATTTCACACACTTTTGAACATTTTTTGAACAGCAGACGGCAGATTGAAAGGAAGAATCTTAAGGAAGTGTAACTCATACACGAAGAACCAGGCTTATAAGGCGCTTGTTTGGCCCATTGTTGAGTGTTGTTAGTCTGCTGCGCTTACGAGGTAGGTCTGAGAGACGAGAGAGAGAGTATGCAACGAGCAGCGGTGTGTTTCGCCACGTGATCGTTTAGTCGGCGCAAGAGAGCTACAGATATCATCAACAGACTCCAGGGGCAGACGCTACAGGAGAGGTGTTGTCTATCTCGCAGAGGTTTACTACTGACATGTCGAGAGAGTAGTTTCTGGGAAGAGTCGGACAATGCCTCACTGCCTGTCACGTACATCTCGCGATGTCAGCGCATCCGAAAATTCTGGAAATCAGAGCCAGTGCATGTCTTAGCCACGACCGCTCTTCCCATGCGGCATCCGCGACTGGAAGAGGGGAGGGGCGGGTCAGTTCGTGCGCCCAGAAACTCTCTCCAGCGCACGGAGTCACGTGGCTTGCCAACTAGTGATGTACGCGTAGTTTTATAATGTATCTCTACACATACTATCGCATCTCATGCAAATGTGGAATTCAGCAACAGGCCAACATGACACTCTTTATCTAATTACTAGATATTTTTATTGCATTGATACCTATTTAAAGAGAGGTTTCTGTTTGCAAATGAAGCAAAAAAATACCGTCAGATTTGTTCCAGGTTTCCTTGCAGTCATCGTGAAGTTGCCCTTCCCTGTAGGTCACTTCATCGTCTGAGAATGCAGCCGGTGTTCTCCGCTAGAGTGTTTAGTGTGTCGACGATATCAGCGTCCTATTGTGCCTTCTTGGGGAGGACACGTGGACACTGTAGTTTCTATAGAGTTTTCGCCTTCAGCACATCGTGCTGTGTTCAGCAAGTCGAAAATTCTCTGAGCCAGGCCCATGCCTGAGAAAATACACCGTATTACTTTCTGATAATAAACAACCTACAATGAGCTACCCTAGCTAATACATTTCTGTAGTGTAACAAGGTGTACACGTTGACCTGCGTGTGTTATTAGCCACCCGTCGTGTGTGGTACAAGGGGACGATGTCTCACGTGACTGTTACTCTGTTGACGTTTGCCATGTTTCAGAGAGGGAGTTAGTCCCGCCGGAGGGTCTCCACGTCAGACTGCAGACTCCCCTGCAGAGCCTCCCCCCAGCCCGCATATCCCACCCCCTCCTGCCCCCCAAAGCCAGGCTGCTCCACACGCAGCCCTCCTGCACGCACACACCTCTCAGCTGCTCCGTCTCCAAACCTCCCGAAATGGAGCCGTTTCTCTGCAGTTGGGCCCTCACTATTTCCGAACGGCGCAGAATCGCAAATCACTGGCCCCATTGCGCAAGTGTCGACACCCGATAACGGCGACTCGCTTATCAGCTCATCACAGGTCTGGAGTGTTGACTGCCAGGTGCCCATTCACGTTTCCAGATAAGTGCCGGCCGCTCAGCTTGAGATCAAGGTCTCTGCGACCTGCAAAGAATGCGCCTCTCTTTACGTATAAATAATGTAGAACGTTTTCACACTAAGATCGAAATCTTAAGTATTTACCAATTTATTGTCGCATGTCATCCCACCCACGTATCGCAGCCCTAGACCACCTCTCGTTTCTAGGAATGCGAAATGTCGGAATGCTTTCACTGGCCGTTCACACGTTGGAGGTGTGAGACTGAATACGCGCCGGCCGGACTGACCGAGCGGTTCTAGGCGCTACGGTCTGGAACCGCGAGGCAGCTACGGTCGCAGGTTCGAATCCTGCCTCGGGCATGGACGTGTGTGATGTCCTTAGGTTAGTTAGGTTTAAGTAGTTCTAAGTTCTAGGGGACTGATGACCTCAGAAGTTAAGTCCCATGGTGCTCACAGCCATTTGAACCATTTTCTCTAATCACTTTAAATTCGCTCCTCGAAGTGATCGAGAGGCAAAATTCGGAATGAAAAATGCTTGAAAATGCTATGGTTTCCCGTGTCTGTCCGCTATGTAGTTCACAGCGTACACCTACATCTACACAGATACTCCGCAAGCCAACGTACGGTGCGTGGCGGAGGGTACTATGTACCACTACTTGTCGTTTCCTTTCCAGTTCCACTCGCACAGAGAGCGAGGGAAACACGACTGCCTGTGAGCCCTGACTTCTCGTAATTTATCTTTGTGGTCCTTACGTGCAGTGTGTAGTGGTGGCTCTAGATTCGATAGGCAGTCAGCTTCAAATACCGGTTCTCCAAATAGTATTTCTCGAAATAACGTCGCTTTCCCTCCTGGGATTCCCATTTGTGTCCCCGGAGCATCTCCGTAACACGTGTAGTTCGAACCTAGCGGTAACAAACCTAGCAGCCCGCCTCTGAATTGCTTCCATGTCTTCTTTCAGTCCGACCTGGTAGGGATCCCAAAGCCTCCAGCAGTACACAAGTGTCCTATTTGCGACATTGACTGTGGGTACTGAAGTCTTCACGTCTCAAAATCCAGTCGCGAAAACCCAGACAGAGGGTTTTTGTCTTCTTTTCTGACGTCTTCACAGTAACTGCACAGGCCGCGAGTCTGGGTTTCGATGTTTTCGACACGGCACGCCGAATGAAACAGTCGTGCGAGGCAGGACACATTTGTATATATCATGCAAGAACTGTCAAATATAAACGTACCTCAGCGGGCCGTACATTTATTACAAATTAAACCATTTCGAGAAATTTCGCGTAAGTATACAGGGTGGTCCAATGATAGTGACCGCGCCAAATATCTCACGAAATACGCATCAAACGAAAAAACTACGAAGAAGGAAACTCGTCTAGCTTGAAGGCGGAAACCAGTTGGTGCTATGGTTGGCCCGCTAGATGCCGCTGCCATATGTCAAACGGATATCAACTGCGTTTTTGAAAATAGGAACCCCCTTTTTTATTACATCTTCGTGTAGTACGTAAAGAAATACGAATGTTTTAGTTGAACCACTTTTTTCGCTCTGTGATAGGTAGCGCTCTAATAGTCACAAACGTATAAGTACGTAGTATCACGTCATATTCCGCCAGTGCGTACGGTATTTGCTTCGTCATACATTACCCGTGTTAAAATGGACCGTTTATCAATTGCGGAAAAGGGTAATACGGTGTTGATCTATGGCTATTGTGATCAAAATGCCCAACGGGCGTGTGCTATGTATGCTGCTCGGTATCCTGGACGACATCATCCAGGTGTCCGGACCATTTCACCGGATAGTTACGTTATTTAAGGAAACAGGAAGTGTTCAGCCACATGTGAAACGTCAACCATCACCTGGAACAAATGATGATGCCCAAGTAGGTGTTTTAGCTGCTGTCGCGGCTAATCCGCACATCAGTAGCAGACAAATTGCGCGAGAATCGGGAATCTCAAAAACGTCGGCGTTGAGAATGCTACATCAACATCGATTGCACCCGTACCATATTTCTATGCACCAGGAATGGCATGGCGACGACTTTGAACGTCGTGTACAGTTCTGCCACTGGGCACAAGAGAAATTACGGGACGATGACAGATTTTTTGCATGTGTCCTATTTAGCGACGAAGCGTCATTTACCGACAGCGGTAACGTAAACCGGCATAATATGCACTATTGGGCAACGCAAAATACACGATGGCTGCGACAAGTGGAACGACAGCGACCTTGGCGGATTAATGTCTGGTGCAGCATTATGGGAGGAAGGATAATTGGACGCCATTTTATCGATGGCAATCTAAATGGTGCAGTGTATGCTGATTTCCTATGTAATGTTCTACCGATGTTACTACAAGATGTTTCACTGTGTGACAGAATGGCGATGTACTGCCAACTTGATGTATGTCCGGCACATAGCTCGCGTGCGGTTGAAGCGGTACTGAATAGCATATTTCATGACAGGTCGGTTGGTCGTCGAAGCACCATACCATGGCCCGCACGTTCACCGGATCTGACGTCCCCGAATTTCATTTTGTGGGGGAAGTTGAAGGATATTTGCTATCGTGATCCACCGAAAACGTCTGACAACATGCGTCAGGGCATTGTCAATGCATGTGCGAACATTACGGAAGGATAACTACTCGCTGTTGCGAGGAATGTCGTTACACGTATTGCCAAATGCATTGAGGTTGACGGACATCATTTTGAGAATCTATTGCATTAATGTGGTATTTAAAAGTAATCAAGCTGTAACATCATGCGTTCTCAGAAATGATCACATAGGTACATGTATCACATAGGAACAACCGAAATAAAATGTTCAAACGTACTTACGTCCGGTATTTTAATTTAAAAAGCCTACCTGTTACCAACTGTTCGTCTAAAATTGTGAGCCATATGTTTGTGACTATTACAGCGCCACCTATGACAAAGCGAAAAAAGTGGTCCAACTAAAACATTCATATTTGTTTATGTACTACACGAATATGTAATAAAAATGGGGGTTCCCATACGCAGTTGATATCCGTTTGACCTATGCCAGCGCCATCTAGCGGGCCAACCATAGCGCCTTCTGGTTTCCCACTTCAAGCTAGAGGAGTTTCATTCTTTGTAGTTTTTTCGTTTGATGCTTACTGCGTAAGGTATTGGGCCCGGTCACTATATCAATGGATCACTCTGTATATATAGCAGTCCCAGTATGTGCGTACCGCCTGCAACGGAGAAGAGCGTTCGGTGAGTGGGAAGTGTGAGCGGCCCAGCTGGGAGCTGGCGGCTGCCGGCTACGGGCCAGGAGAGTCCCCCCGTGGGGCACGCGGGGGGCAGCCCCCCCCCCCCCCGTATCGCTCAGGGGGGATGCTAAGTTCACGCAACCTGGATACGATGTGACGTCATTATGACGTATATACGCTTTAGTCGATTAACACACCTATCGACTTTTACGAACGTTCCAGATTCTAAACTGTCGTCAGCTAGTGGTTTGTTTTGACACGTGCGATTCTGAAAACAGCTCAGTGTGGCAGCGTATATGTGTTCCGCCAAAATAAAATTAAAAGAGCTGGATATTAATAGAAATATTCCCTGACCGTGGCCTTGAAAACACCATGGACAACACGTTTCGTAAAAAAGTGAAGTCTTCTTATGTCCCGACCAGATTAGATTGTGTGATTGTTGTACTGAACGCTTACGCCGAAAATAATACTTATTTATCTTCAACATTTTAGTATGGTTTCATACAATTGGTCTTGTCAGTACATATTAGATTCTAGCAGCATACTCTTGCTGACTTTTTTTTCTTAATTTATATAGCTGAAAGAGAACTCGTGCAAGTTTGTT
The DNA here is from genome assembly GCF_021461385.2 of Schistocerca piceifrons. Classification (NCBI taxonomy): domain Eukaryota; kingdom Metazoa; phylum Arthropoda; class Insecta; order Orthoptera; family Acrididae; genus Schistocerca; species Schistocerca piceifrons. The sequence goes on from NC_060148.1 coordinate 106,254,281, forward strand.
AGCTAAGTAATTTACATGCCCATCCCAAGAGAGTCTTTTATCAACCATAATTCCAAGTAATTTTACACTTGGACCGCAGAGACAGGTACCTTAGTGTCCAGTAATGACTGGTGTGTAGAATGATTGAATTTCGAACTTAAAAAGAAAAATATGAGGCATTGTTGAAGAAAAATCGTCGACCGGAGATGAAATACGAGGGGAAGTGGATTTCTCAATGTAATCTTAACCAAAGGTTAGTGTCTAGTACTGATTGACGTATGAAATGATTGAATGCAGTGTCAAAGCATTCCACGGTGGTATGATAAACCAGATGTACTGTATATTATGTCATGTATACAGCCACAATAGTTTTAGCATGTACCTGGCCATGTCAATGTGGTTTATGTCAGCAGTATAATTTGCTAAGACAAGATTATGCAAAATACGAATTGCATCACAACATGAGCGGATAGCCACAATAATTAGAGACGAAGAAATGAAAAACATCGCACAGGACACAAACACAGTACAATACACGATTTAAACGTAAGGAACGCAAAACACATTTAAACGAATGGCGCAGAGCACAGCGCTACCCCGTCACAACCTCTCGAAAGTTCACAAAAGTCGATATACGGTTTCTATCGTTTTCGATGTAGCGTGTATAAGTCATAATGACGTCACATCGTATCCAAGTCCGGTGAACTTTGCATCCCCCGTGTCGCTCAGCTGCACCCTGTGTCAGGCTGCCTGCGGCTCGGCAGCCGCTGGCCAGGCTGCAAAGTAAGCGCAGCGACCAACTATACGGCGAGTGCCATTTGGAAACACTCCAGTGAAGGTCACGGCAATACTGAAAAGGTGTAAAATTCTCCAAAAAAATCTATTCAGCCACAGGAAGTACAACTACTACTTTGACACGCCACGCAAAATATGTAGACACTGCTGGATACAGAGAACCAGACAGGTCAAGCATGAAGTCACGCTTCCCCGTCATCCAGCTCAGCTACGCTAAGGGGAACTAAAGAACTGGTAATTTGATTACATTTTTCGGTAAGAAACGAACAGCAGTATACGATGAACGTAAATCGAAAGACATTGACTATCTTATTACTGAACTGACTGCCATTAATTTCGCGAAAGATGTCGGCTTGTAACGCTTAATAAATTAATGACGCCGTGCTATCACTTTGCAGTATGCCATTCGTTTTTGTTTTGCATTATACCTTACAGTCGTCAGTTACATAAATAGCTTAGAATAAAACCAAATTTTTATTCAAATAAATAACCAGAGTATTTCATATACTGGGCTTCGTTAATCATAGGTGATAATTACGTTTACTGCTTTCCATCAGAATTCTTAAGCAACCTCCGACCCCGACTTTGGTTCCGATAAAACCACCTGCGCCATTTATCGGCAGTGACCTGCCGGCTGCTGGTTACAGAAGCAGCAAACGGCCAGTGGCTGTGAGGTGCGGTCGCTTCTCAGGGAGCGGTCCCCGGTTTGAATCCCACTGTGGCCACTTGTTACCTCGTTATTCTTTTTCCCGTTTCTTCCAGTTACACGTAGGAGGTATATTAACTTCAAAGAGCTAGTACTGACACTTCAGCGACCTTATTCACGACGTTAAAAATTTTAGTTTTTCGTTTGATTTTGATTTGTTTAAAATCGCGCCTCATACTCATTCAACGTCATTTGCTACACAAAAAAAAATTACAATCAAACACGCTTACACAGCTAAAGAGTTTACAGCGCACAGAAGCTTCGGCAAACTTTTCCACGTACTGCTGTCCTTGTGGCGCGAGCAAAGGTCCCGTAAGATAAAATTCCACCTTCCGCGTACTCGACATACTTGATCGATGGCCCGATAAAGTTGTTCTGGTTGCCACAGAGAGCTGATACAAGTCACGTACAAACGCTCCAGAGATGTGACGTGTACTAGGTAAATGCGTGGCAAGTCCTGCGAAGAGCGTCGTATTTTTTGTACTTTAAACGAGCCGAGTGTTGAACACAGGCAAAAACGCAACACTTGGTCGAGCTACGGGCCACTCATGACACTGGAATAGAAATATTTCGAGCTTGTATGAGCTACACGATTTCTTCTGTTTATTGTGACCTGCACCAGAGTTGATGAAAAGGAAACGAGAAATGGCAGAAAATGTTTTGGCGAACTCGCAGCAGTTCGATTTGTTGTAGAGCAATTTGTGAATAACTGCAAAGAATCGTATCGTCCAAGTGAAGTTCAGAGAAAACTGTGGGTTCATTCAGTACCGGCCGAACTCGCCTGCCAAGTGTGCCCTGAAGGTGTTTGCTTTCCGTGACGCAAAATCCTTTTACACAGGTAACGTGCGAAGTTATTGCGTATGCAGTCAGGACAGTACATTAAGCCAGGTACACCCCCATAAGCTGTACATGCATAGTTGGAAAACGTAATACGAAAAACAGATATTTCGCTTGTGAAATCTTTTACTCTAGTGCTGATTGTTTGCTGAAGCAGAAACTGACATTCAAAGGATCTATGAATAAGAGCAAGCAAAGCCGTCCGGTTCTCTGCTTTTGGATTTCGAAATGTTATTGTTGTTGCATCCTGTTTACCAAAGAATGGGAAGTGGGATTTGCTGCTATCAACAATGTAGAGTGATGTATTTTGGATCGAGAAACACGCAGACGTCGGACTTAATAAATTTTTTTAATACCGCCAAAGGTGCCGTGGACACAGTTGTCCAGTAAGCCAGTAATTATTCCATTTCCAGAAGAACCAGAAGATGGCCCTCATTTTTTTTCCAGATATTGAACACAGCAGGAATCAGTGGCCAGATCACATACAGTTTTCCACGTCCAGGTGTCACTGAGAATTCTGAAAACGTCTGAGTTTGGGATTACTGGAGCTCCGTCTACTCTCAAGAGCTAAAATCATATGCCTACCTAGGATTGTAAACGAATCCTTAAGGTTTTTCACATACAAAAGAAATGTTATGTCCGTTGAAGAAACACCACGATAAGTCAAGGCCCGCTGCTACCTTTGTGGAAAGATGAAGATTAGGGTAACGACCGTTGCAGGTATTGAATGCTGGCGCAAATAAGAAGCACATGCGTTTGAAAGATTCACTGGTGAGAAGCTGGTAGCCAGTTCGTATATGGGTAGAAGTTGTTGAAGCTTTTATTCGTACGTGTGCTTATTATGTAAAATTTTACTGAAATCAATCCTATGGATTATTTCACCGTAGATGGGGGTGGCACTTGATATCATGGTGTGGTGTGGAAATGTGCATTCAATTTAAGTGAATCTATGAAGGAGTACGAATTGTGGACTACTTCAAAAGACTACTTCAATCTGAGATGCGAAAGTAGTCTAGTCTATTTAATATGTCTTTAATTCGTAAATATGTTGTTCGAAGCCGGCCGAAGTGGCCGTGCGGTTCTGGCGCTGCAGTCTGGAACCGCGAGACCGCTACGGTCGCAGGTTCGAATCCTGCCTCGGGCATGGATGTGTGTGATGTCCTTAGGTTGGTTAGGTTTAACTAGTTCTAAGTTCTAGGGGACTAATGACCTCAGCAGTTGAGTCCCATAGTGCTCAGAGCCATTTTTTTGTTGTTGTTGTTCGACGTAGTTTTAAGATATTGTTCTGACATATTTGTGCATGTTTAGTTTAGGATGCCAAATAAGCACCGCATATATTGACTCTGCCAACGCACAGAATGTTACACTTTTATCTCTGTTATGTTTTGGTGGTTCCATGTGGCTGTATTCGTTAAGCTGTTTCAATTCGCGTTGCTGCTTCGATTACCTCGTTCTCTTCCTGAAACACAAGGTTCAACACCACAGTGCTGTTGAGACGTATGACGCAACATTGCTTCGGAGATGCGCGCGACTCCAGACGAACGGCCACAGCGGAGGCGTAATGAGATACACGGAGTGTACTCGCAGCTGCCGGTACGGAACACTCGTCAGCTGTGTAATAGACTGACGACAGTGAGGATATCTGCAGCGTCGGGACTCGAACCCGGGTCCCCAGCTTTACACCAGCGCCGCCGCTTTGGCCGCCCATGCGCTGCGCACGGCCACACCCGATCTTCCGTATCACACGTCGTCGTTCCTGCGCCACAACCTGTGCTGGTAGACACATTGCGTAAGTTTCCCATACAGCAGGGGAGGGGCACGTTTCAATCGAAAGTCGCTGCCTGGTATTGGCGTGTGAATGCGATCCTGCAGCGGCTGTGTTTTCGAGGAGAACGATGCAACGTTCTTTTGGACGTACGTGCATCTCCGAAGGAACATTCGCTCTTCCTAACTGCACAGGCGTGTATGTATCTGCAATTGTTGTAATATTTGACGGCACGAAGAGGATGAGAATGATGTAGTCAGAATTGAAGTGTTATTTAAGTATCAAAAGATGTAAATTAGGCTGGCGGGACTGCGAAGCTCGTTACGTGATGTACAAGTTGAATTTTTCACGGAGGATCGAAGCGGGACTATAAAAGGGCGGCTGCCGTCCTGCTGAAGGGCAGTGTTAGACTGTGCAGGGCAGCGCTCGTCAGAAACAGTTTCAGCCTCGAGAAGTAATTATTTCAGCAGCAGTTATTTCGTAGGATGTAATTATCGCCGACTTGACCAGGAATATCTCCGGTTAAAGGACTTACACTGTTTAAAATAAACTTTGTTGTATTTTTAATACTTTCTTTACACAGCACAAATAAATAAAACTTTAACTGCAGTTTTAGTGATAACGGCAGAAATCAAATCAGTAAGCGTAAATTAGCAACAAAAGCAGCAACCAGCAAGCGAGCAACAAAAGAGATCTAACAATGTAGTGTAGTAGACTACATAGACCGAAATAATCTACAGCACATCATTCTTTTATTCCTTTACTTGCTACTCTTAGAGATCACTTTGTGTTTAAATAATGTTGAACCTAAAAAATAATAAAGGCACTTTAAAATATGTCACCTACAACTGACGGAAAACGAGAGGGACTACACATCTTGCAGGTTCCCGTAGGAGTTCCAGCCTGGTGTGTATTCGAACTGAAGACATCACTGGCCGTTTCGCCTTAACTTCGTATATGTGGTGTCTGTTCTTTCGGAAAACGTGTGCTGGCAAGCAGGAGACTTTGGTTCGAATATCTGCCCGGCAAAAATTTTGAACATTCTACATTGATTTAAATCAATGCCCTCTCGCAGACAGTACTTGCAGTTCATTTGTTTCTAAATGTAGTTGTCCTATTATTGAAGTAAGATCCAGTTGTTAAAAGCAATTATTCAAAGTAAAAAGAAAAAAAGGAAAAGTATTACCTTTTGGTCAAAACTCATTATCAATAAATTAATAAATATATATGCACTTCAAGTTAAAGTAGATATCGTGAAATATATCCAGACGGCGAAATCTTTCAGCTTCAATGCGGATTCTTGCCAAGATGTTGGCGTTGTTGATCAGGTTGTAAATTGCAACTAACATTTAATGAAGACGCTCGCTTTTTTGTACCCGAAAAACTTCGATGAAATTAGCAAAAATGGGTTTCCTACTGCCGCATTAAAGTCTCTCACATCTGCTGCAAATGCCTATCGAGAATTTCTGTGAAAAGAATTACAATATTTCGACAAAAGTTTTAATGAACCGTCTGAAACTCTTTGGGATCAACACGTTCCACCGAGGAAACAAGACGTGAATGGTTCATATTCTCAGAGGAACAAGACGCCGATCGAAAACGGCTTGGACCAAACTGCAAAGGACGTCATTTGCTTTTCCCGAAGCGGTTCTGACGCCTGGCGAAGTTGCGTACGACGTGCATGTAAACTTTTGCCACAGTATGACACAGCACAGCGGTACGTTGTCCAACCTGTACGTTTCTTTACTGTGTAATACTGACAATTTCGTTGACGCAAGTGACTTCTGAAAGTCGATTTTCAGTCCACTGTAGCGCTTTAAGACGAGATTTAGGTCTTTACTGGGGGGGAGAACTGCTGAATTCGTTGATTATTTAAATTAGACCTGATCAAGGATAATGGGAACCGAATCTTTCAGGATCGAGTTGTTGACAGCTTAGCTGAAACTTCTGCTCTTTAAAAAAATTTTTTTCATTAGTTAGCTTTTGAGTTGTTAGAAGTGATATTGGAACTATATTTACCTAATAATACAAATAAATCACTGAAAGTTAATATTTTGCACATGTTATTATTATCCCATAGTATCGCACCTACCCTTATCCCAGGCTTGCGGGGAATCACCCGGGTCCTTCCAGCCCAGGATGTGATGACCAACAAGACAAAAAGAAAGATCTAAATGTGGTCTGTAAGTCATTATCCAGCAATACAGAGCTACTTTTCTGGTAACTGCAGTGCGCCATGCAGTAATCAAGACTACATTACCGTATAACCGTCTGTGCACCACTAAGTGAGATTGCATTGCGATGATTGTGTGGCAATAGCAGTACGGTATTTCTTGATCTCACGTTAGCGACGCACAAGTTTTACTTTCCGACCCTGAGAAGGTTTTATAACAGTGGATGCTATGAAATAATACTCATGCACGTAACTGAAGCCCTACCGTGGGACGTAATATTTGCTTCACACAGAAAGAAATGAAATTAAAAAAGTAAACTTTCTCGAACTTGTGTGAAACCACCAGATTTGCCGAGGTGCTAGAGGTAGTTATAAATTTTAATGAATTGCTTGTAATAGCTGATTTCACATTTAAATGAGGGGACTGTTCATGTGGTCCAATATATTGAGGGTTATACAGATCTAAGTTTATGGGATGGAGGAAAGCTATTTGCGCTTATATTCAACCTAATGAATAAATTAGTTATGTGGACGAAAATACGTTGTTATTACATGCGGCCGATGACAACATAATGTCGCTAAGTAATGCGGCGCGTCGCACTGGAGAGAGAATTTCCAGTTGAGGATGAGATTAGTAATATCGATGGGTGTGTTGATCTAAACACTGGAGAGCAATATAGTGGCCGGGGCTTCAGTGCCTGGAGAAAATCGAGAACTGTAGTGCTTTCTGAAATGTTGCTTTTTTGAATACTTAATAGACTGTGCCCCAATTTTTTAATTAAGGCTATAATACACTAAGAATTTATTGTGGTGTCACCGCCAGACACCACACTTGCTAGCTTTTAAATCGGCCGCGGTCCGCTAGTATCCGACGGACCCACGTGTCGCCACTGTCAGTGATAGCAGACCGAGCGCCACCACACGGCAGGTCTAGAGAGACGTGCTAGCACTCGCCCCAGTTGTACAGCCGACGTTCATAGCAATGGTTCACTGACAAATACGCTCTCATTTGCCGAGACGATAGTTAGCATAGCCTTCAGCTACATTTGCTACGACCTAGCAAGGCGCCATAGCTTTGATAATTAATATTGTGAAGCATGTATCATCAAGAGCGATGTTCTACAATTATGGATTAAATAAAGTTAAGTATTCCAGCAGGTACGTACTTTTCTTTATAGCATTCATTACGTATCCTGTTTCAGACCTCACGCCAGCCTGCGTGAGTTTAAGCGCGTGCCTTTCGGCTTCCTCTCATTGTGTCTAGGCTGTCTTGTCTAGACACAACATTTATATTTTTCTGCGTAAGTAAATCTGTAAAGTAAAAAAAAGGTCACGATTTGATGTAAGGGATGTATTTTTTTGCTGTTCTGGTAGGCAAAGTTCCAGAGAAATGTTTATCTATCGAAACTGTAAAGCAAGTTGAAGGCACTCGCCGTAATTGGTTTTCGGATTACATGAAAGCAGGGCCGCGCGGGATTAGCCGAGCGGTCTGAGGCGCTGCAGTCATGGACTGTGCGGCTGGTCCCGGCGGAGGTTCGACTCCTCCCACGGGCATGGGTGTGTGTGTTTGTCCTTAGGATAATTTAGGTTAAGTAGTGTGTAAGTAGTGTGTAAGCTTAGGGACTGATGACCTTAGCAGTTAAGTCCCATAAGATTTGACACACATTTGAACATAAAAGCAGGATCTGTGAGCCCTCTTTCTCTCTCTCTGTCTCTCGTTGGTTTTCGATGGCTGTTTCGAAAATCGAAAATGTAAGTGTTGCTCTGTGACGTTTGGCAAATAATTACGCTAATTTAATTTCAAAAGCCATGTTTTAATTAAGAATGTACTTTCCTTTATCATTAATTCCACTTATCAAATTATTATGCCACATTTTAGAAATTTGTGTTCAGTTGGCTACTACTTTAGAAAATTTTTATTTCAGCATCCCTGAGATCTCTTTTACCGGTCTTTCTTATCAGTATCCGAGCAGCGTACTTACGCAAACTGCCTAATTTTTAGATCGATCACTGGCCTCTAAACAATGCCGTCGGCCTACGTTCTCGTCGGTCTGATGCTGGTTGGCGGAATGTATAATTTTGTTATCCACAAGTAAAAATTTTCTATGCATCATTTTATCATTTTAGAAGCTTTCCACCAGTAAAAGCAATAAATTTAATATTGCATTCTTTTTTAAATGCCAGTAATATTAAAATTCGATGCTGAGTACGTTCCAGACCCTGGATGAACCTTTTAAAACATACACGACAAGCTTCAAGGAGCTCTCTAATTACGAGAAGTTATACGTCGCTAAACACGCGTACACAACCATCCTCTCCGAGGAACCGAAAAAAAGTTTAATAGATTTAAGGGTGGAACGTAAAAGGTGCAAGCAGCGGATGTAGGAGGAATTAAAGACTGCGAACCAGAGCAGGCGGTTTGACGACGTGCTGAATGGACAAACGGAGGACTGTGGCGACAGACTGCCACACAGTTGTGCTGGTGTACCACGGGTACTCTGGTGGCAGGTGGCTGACGTCTACTGAGAGGGAGTTGGAGACTGGACAGTAGGGCTGGCCAAACATGACACTCGCGTTTTGTGGATAGTCTGCAGTGGCCACGTGTCATCTGACCAGTACCGTACGAGTGTAAGCATTAGGAGAGAAACTACGAACTGTGTCAGCTGTACGGCCACAACGACAAACTGACGCTCCGCTAGAAGATTTGACAGTTGCATTGTGGCCGAGCGATTCCAGGCGCTTCAGTCTGGAACCGCGTGACCGCTACGGTCACAGGTTCGAATCCTGCCTCGGGCACGGATGTGTGTGATGTACTTAGGTTAGTTAGGTTTAAGTAGTTCTAAGTTCTAGGGGACTGATGACCTTAGATGTCAAGTCCCATAGTGCTCAGAGCCATTTGAACCATTTTTGACAATTGCATGAAAGACAGCAGGTTCAGTACCAAATGCTCCCGCCACAGAAACTGCTATTTTGTATGAACAAATCCGCAGTAAAAGTCGTCGTAGGATATGTCTGGAAATATAAGTATTTATGTAACCGTGAGACGAAAACTTCGTCATCCTTATTAACGGAAGATTTCGTTAGCCCAAAGAATAAATTGTGTTCTCGACGTTTATTTCTAAGACTGTTTACGTCCATCAAATAATTTTAGCCGCGACACGTATGACATTTGAAGGTGGCTTAACAAATGATAATGCTGTTCGGCATTAAATAAAGTTTTTTCGGAGAGCACGGCCTACACAGCAATGAGGAGTGTCTCCTTACTGGTTTGACGGGAATCGTTTTGGTCGACACGCTGCCAGCTTCATGAAGTGACCTAAATCGCTTCCAGAAGTTCGCTGTCGAGAGCGTGACATCCACGAAGAACGTGAAGGCCACTCATGACGTCAGACTGCCACCCCGTGACGTGAGTGTACTGTCTTCTGTACGACAAGGCCTTCACATTTAGTGGTGACGCCATCTTCTGAGAGCTGCAGAAACCAAACTACTGTGTCCAGGGGCTTACTGACCTTACCGTGCCATTGGCCTGAGTATTTTCCATGTTTTCCAGCATTAACATGATTTTCACTATTTTTTTGTGCTTTAAATGGTATCCCATGACAACACTCAGTTCTAAAGTAAGATGAAAAGAATTATTCGGTCATGTTTTGGAGTTTGTGGAGTGATGCTGGTTGCAGAATTTTAATGATGAACGTTATCGGAGAAAACTGGATGGAACGCCTTTTTGTTGGAACTGAACACAGTGTATGTGGTTCAGTCCCAGGTGATTCTTTCTGCCTGTACGTACACTACGTGTCCACCTAAGCTGCGCCCCTCTGCCCCTGTGGCCGTGTCCAGACAAGCATCCAGCAGCTCGCGGTGACGAAGGCTCTCTGCCGCTCTGGTGTCGAGGGGATGTTTACACGAAATGAGAATAAATGAATTGACGCTGTTATTGTATCGTGGCTGCGTCAACAGCACCCTCGCTACTGCACCGCTCCGCCGTAAGGTATGACACGCCTAACTGATTACCCAACTGTGTTTCAGTTTAATCTTGTACCTCGAGTACTAAACGATAACATTTCAGGCCCGAGATCAAAGTGTTAATCGCTATGGATCTTCATACTGATGGATTTTATCTCTTGTTTACTTGTTCACGTGCAGCAGAAATATGGCAGATATCTTAACACAAAACACACTGCAGGACGATGACGTGAACTCAGGGTGTGGCCACTTCCGAAGCGATCTTGCGGAGGTAGTCTTCTGAAACACGAAGATGCTGCGTACAAAACACCACCCAACACTCCTCTTGCGAGAGGCACTAGAACAGTAGAGGTGGTCCAGTGGTGTGCAAGAAAACAGTGCGTGCCTTTAAACTGCAAATGTCGCACCGCTTACTGCTTTTACTGACAGCAGAGATGAGTAAGACACTGGCGCCCTCCGAACAAGGAACGAATAATTGAAAAAGCGTCATGCCGATATCTGTGTCGACATCCGGATTGGTTCTGCATTTGGACCTCTGAGAGGAGCTGCCAAGGGGGTGCTAACAATGAAAAACAGAGTGACGTGATGTCCTATGTCGCAGATTATGCCGCTGAAGTGAATCTGGGTTTCTGCATCTCTGTGACGCAGTAATGAATTAAGGTGCATTGCCGTGCTGGAAGAACAGAAGAAAATGTCCCATTGAACTTCTGAGAAGCGCTGCAGGAACAGCAGGATTAATTTTCCACGGTTCACCGTTGCCTCATCAAACACTAGATGTTTCCACAGCTTACGTTTCGCTGAAACATGGTACCCAACTGGTGATGCTTGTCACTGCACAGGAGAACTGGGGCGTGCATAAGAGTGTGGCGCTGTGTAACCCGGCCAGAGACAAAGTGGGCGTTGTCCACCTGGGAGAACACGCCGAGTTAATGAAGTGCTGCCGGCCTCAGAAGAAGTGGGTGTATTCCACTCACTGTACAGTTCCCCGAGGGCAGTAACGTTTAGGTTAAGACTGTACGTGGGTGCTGTGACTGCCCTGCAAGCTGAGCAACGTCTGGGCACTTCACAAGAAAAAATATGTAGCTCTCACTTACAATGGAAGAATTGCAGACAAAATTGAAAGATGCTTTCGTAAATCTGACGTTAAAATAGGGTTCCGAGCAAATAACACGTTAAAATTGAAGCTCCGGCATAGAATATGTAATAGTAGGAATAAATTTCAGGATTCAGGTGTATATAAGATCAAATGTAATGACTGCTGTAAACAATATATAGGACAGACTGGTAGGAACTTTGAAACCAGATTCAGGGAGCACACCTACTCTCAAAACAAAACAGCTTTTGGGGCGCATATGGCTGCGATAAAGCACTCAGTCACGAATATTGAAAATAATTTAGAAATCCTGCATAGAGCTCATAAGGGGCGTTTTCTTAACATTTTGGAAGAGATCGAAATATACACCCACAAAAAATAAAGATTCGGATTTAATCCTCAATGAACAAAACGAATTCAATCATAACGCCTATTTTAGCATTTATGCCGACCTACTAAGATGACAACCGTTGCGTGTGGAGATCCAGGCCGAGGGATGAGAGATGGTGCGCGGTGGAGAAGCCGGAAGACGCGTGCAGCGCCTGGCGTCGTTGACGGGGCCCTCCTGTGCGGCCCTCTTGCCCGCGGCGATGGACATCAGACGACTGAGCGCACCGCGGAACAACACCAAAATGGCGGGAACCACGGAAGCAGACCGTAGAGGAAAACAAGTTCACATCAGCACCATAGATATATAAATCGCCCTATGCTTTTAGATCGTATAAAAATGATAATTTTACTGTTTTTTAATCCTGACAAGTACAGATTTTAACTTTGACATCTACATATTTTATCCCAATATTTTTAATATAAAAAAGATCTGCTGAATACAGTATGTATAAATGGAATGTAACAAATGTACCAGACGCCACCTGTCGGTAATAGTGCTACAATTAATATAAATGACGTGCACTCTGCCAACCAATTTTATGTGACGTAACATGTGAAAGTTGCTGGATTTGGACGGGTTACTCCTGTAAGTGAAATATCAGGTACGTTCTGGTGCATTTGATGTTGATTAGATAGGATGAAAAACATTTGCTTCCGTGGAATGGTAAATTAGTATAATTATTTTTACAGATCTGAAGATGGTTCCGAATGAACCGAAACCGGTCATATGAATAATAAAACAAAAAAAAATGTTTTTGCAATCAAGACGGATTTTATGCAACATTATAAAATCACTGATTGCTGTTATCCCATAAGACATTATGTATGTTTTTGCAAATTTAAACGAACGCAAAATTGGCAAGATTGTCGATCTTTTGCAGAAGCTCGAAATGTAGCACGGACTTCAGTGTAAGATGTGAAGCCCGTAAATTTCACTACATACGTAAGACTTACAATTACGTACACACAAAAAACGTTGCGGGGAAGGCACACCAAAGAGTGTGTTTTATTGGCGGAATACTTGGAAGATGCAACAGATCTACTAAGGAGACTGCCCACACTACGGTTGTGCGTCCTCTTTTGGAGTACTGCTGCACAGTGTGGGACCGTTACCAGGTAGGATTAACGGAGGACGTAGAGAAAGTTCAAAGAAGACAAGCACGTTTTGTACTGCCGAGAGAAAGGGCAAAGAGTGTCGTGCGTGTGATACAGGATTTGGAGTGGGAGACATTAAAAGAAAGGGCGTTTCTCGTTGCGGCGAGACCTTCTCACGTAATTTCATTCACCAACTGTCTACGCCGAATACGAAAATATTCTGTTGACGCCGACCTACTTAGGGAGAAACGATCATCACAATAAAATAAGGGAAATCAGAGATCGCACGGAGAGATATAAGTGATAGTTTTTTCGGCGCTCTGTGCGAGAGTGGAGTAATAGGGTATTAGTGTGAATGTGGTTCAATGAACCCTCTGCCAGGCACTTCCCAGGTGAATTATCTAGCAAGTTTTATTGCTCCATTACGGAACAGGTGGGGGTATCTTGGGCTGCAGTTTGACACAACGTGACATAGAAGTGTGCCCCTGTGTGTCATGGCCAGGTGAGGTGAGGTGAGGTACGTCAGCGGTAGTGGAGCTGTATAAGACAGTGTGTGATGCACGTGGTCTTGCTGGTACGTAGCGTAATTACAGAGTTGCAGAGGCAATAGAAGACTGGGTTGGGTACATCCTCCACATTTCAGTTTATCCTCAACAAACGAAAACTCCCCTAAACATGAACGACAAAATGGGTAACGTTCAGTATGCTGCTGATAACGAAGCCGGGCTCCTCATGGAGGGATGGAGCTGTGTAACACTCGTGGTGAGTAACGACACTCTGCCTGCACCCTGAGGTCAAACATCTGTCGTGCTGTACACGAGGTGGCAGACCGTGTTGGACGACCCCTGGACACTGCTGCGGCAGCTCAGCACGGTTACCCTGTCCAGCAGACGCAAAGTTTCTGGGCGAGCGCCACAGGAAGCAGTGCTGTAGTGACGAGTGAGGCGATGCCCGTTTCAAAGAAATCCCGCCCTTACGACAGGTCGGCTGCACAACGGGAAACGCATTCCCTGCAGCCACGAGTCTGCCATAACCGTCCACTCGGCACACACTGTTTATTTTACAATTCAGTTCGCCACCATACCATAACTGAAGCTGTTCCGGTGCGCCACTGTAAAATGAGAGCAGGAGAGGAGCTTAATGGCGCAGTAACAGAGCGTTGTCCTACTGGAAGATATGTGCTGATAATGTCGTCAGAACAATACCGAAATGGCTTGAGTGTATCATGCATGCTCTCACATTCACCATAACATGGTAAAGACATATCTTAGTATTGTACGTCAGAACCATAAAAGCTGAGGAACATCTTGGAGAGTGGTAAGAAACTGAGAAGCATATCACAAAGATGTACGAACGACACGAAATTGAATAGCACGTATGCAGTAATTCAGTGCTACTTCAAAATAAAGATGAATTTAATTCAGTACGGATGGAGAAGGGAGCTAGACAGGATAGAGGCTGTGTGGCCATTCTTTGGGGGCCTTTCAATTATAAGGTCCTAAAAGAAAGTTTATTTCTTGTTCAGAACAGGAATGGGCTCACCCAGGTAACTTTCTGCACTCTTTAGCCAGTCTCGTTAATTTCGGTGTCGGGGCAAAATCCGGGAGGAAGGCATCAGGATGGGGGTCAGTCCAGGGGCGGCGCCCCACACGCCCCCCATGCCCCCCACGTCCCCCACGATCCTCATGCCCCCCACGGCCCCCACGATCCTCATGCCCCCCACGGCCCCCATATCCCCCGCACCCCCCACCCCCTCATGCCCCCCACGCCTTGTCAAGGTGACATAACAAATCAGTAATCCAAGGTTTTCGATACTAACTTGAACCAAAAACAAATACTATTTGCAAATAAAGCAAATAGTAGGACCACGCTAGTAAATACAACACTAAACTGTCACTTGATATATGGGTGGTGTCTCTGGAGACTTTCTGTGCCTAAAGTAAAGGCGACAGACGTAATTATGGCTCTTTATGTATAAAGGCATGAAATACAAGAATTATTTCTAACGAGCGACGAAAGAAGAAACTACAAAACTGTTCAGGAAAGGACAGGAATACGGCAATAGAAGTCGTTTTGGAATGCAGTATATAGGAAGCGCAAAGAAACCAAGACTAAATGACTATGAAAATGTGCAAAGAAATCGGAAACAATACAATTGTCGGAATGACTGGTTTAGCAGGCAGGAAAGTCAAAACAACCAGTTCTCGAGTGCAATGGCGCTGATCATTTGGATTAATGCGCCTAAACTATTTTCATCAAACCCCGAAGATCTTCCTGGATATGGAGTGTCACTAATGTCGAAACGATCCTCCTTGGAGCGAGGCAACCATTTTATTGCCGTGCTCTGTCCAGTATCGTCATCCGCAGACACGGCGCAAATGTTTCTGGCCGCCTCCCCTGCCCTCACCCGTCTGTTGGACTCAAACAGAAGAATATGTCCGATATGTTCCGATTTCTCCACTCGACTTTATATTCCGTAGCGCCCACAGCTCCAGTCACTATCTCCAAATTACAAAACATGACAGTATGTAAATTCGAATACCAAAAGTGAACTACAAATAAAAGCTGCAAATCGTGAAATAAGCCCATAGCAACTGGAATACAAACATGCAAAACAAAAACACTACGAACCGACGCACCAACCTAATAACTTCTGGGGTTGTTGGGAGAACGTTGAAAACTGCAGCGTGGAGAATGGCCCATTGAGATTCCATTCCTACAATATTATCGAGACGTGACCTTTCAGCCGGATTTTACCCAAAGCGTTTTGTAAGTTTTATTCACCTCAACCGTTGCCTGCCCAAATAGCTGTGACCGCTTCCAGGATGGAGTGCGCATTGGCCCCAGTTCGAATCAGCCTGGAGGATTAACGAAGGGGGTCGGCTTTCTGGCCAGCCTGGATATAGTTTTTAGGCGGTTTTCCACATCCGACTGGGTGAATGCCAGGACAGTACCCAAGTTAACGCTATGTAAGGAACATTCGTTTACTTTCTAACGTGCAGGCAGCTGGGTACGCAGATGCCCCTTTGGGGGGAGAACGAGGTGGCGACAGCAAAGGCATCCCGCCACCAGTCAGATCAACAAGGCCGCTTCCCAAGAATAACCGCGCCGACCCCGCGTAGATACCGGACAATGGCAACACAAGGAGTCGAGAAAAATTGATTGAGCTCACTCATTCCGCATCCCCTCCAACTTATCTGCAGTAAAACGGAAGGTCACTTTCTGGGATCATGTTGTAAGTAAAGTGGCCAAGAATGATCTGGATGTGTTGAGAGAATATTGATGTGGACAGCATGAGTGATGTCGCTCCTACGACATCAGTGGGAATCGGTTTTCCAGCTGCAGAACACATTCTTCCTCCCCTACTACGTTACCGAGCGAGGTGGCTCAGTGGTTAGACACTGGACTCGCATTCGGAAGGACGACGGTTCAATCCCGCGTCCGGCCATCCTGCTTTAGGTTTTCCGTGATTTCCCTAAATCACTCCAGGCAAATGCCGGGATGGTTTCTCTGAAAGGGCACGGCCGACTTCCTTCCCCATCCTTCCCTAATCCGATGACACCGATGACCTCGCTGTCTGGTCTCCTTCCCCAAACCAACCAACCAACCTACTACGTTACCCACCTGATCATTTCCCTGTGTTCTTCAGTTCTCTGGTGGTGACATACTGGATCTCCTTTCTGAATCATGTTGTAAGTAATGGTAGTGTAAAATGTTTACTTGGATATTGCGAGGTAACATTGAAGTGAGCAGCCTGAATAACGCTTATTCAGATTCCGTTCCTACACGTTATCAGACGCAGTATAAGAGGTAGACAAAATCACTTCCCTAACTTATGGACACATTTATCAGGGCCATTCCTTAGCTTTCAGAGGCTACGTAGAGTCACATAGAAGGTGGCCTTGTGGTATTATTTTGAGAGGGAAGTGCTGTAAAATAACATACGGGATTTTTAAGGGAACATTAATGTGAGTAGCACGATTAAGTCTTGTTTGTGTTTCGTTCACACAGTACACAACATTTTTAGGTCATAATCTTGTAGCTGGACAGGGACCCGTTCCTTAAGCAGTTATTCAGTTCAGCCTTTCCTTATCTTTCGCAGGTCCCCTGTAGTGATATGCGAGGCCACCTTCTGGTATCACGTTGCACGCGACATGGCATAAGATGACCTCTGGGCGTGTTGTGGGAGTAATGAAGTGGGTAGCTCGAGTAATTCCCATTCAGACTCCGTTCCCAAAACATCAGTGTGAACTGGTCTCCCGGCTGTCTTTAGACGTCCAGATCTGAGGAGTAGTGCTCTAGAATAATATTTGACCTTCTTTATGAAATATTAAAGTGAGCAGGATGGATGAGGCTTCACGCTCCGTTGATAGAAAATCACTAGGTCATTATCTTCCAACTGGGCAAATCCCCGTGCCTTACTCATGTCATTATCCAGCTGGGCCACTTCTTGTCTGTCTCAGCTTCCCTCCGGCTTGACCCGTGACCGCCCTCTGACACTGTGTTGTGGGGAGTGTCGCCTAAGAAGAGCTCTGCTTGCGCTGAGGAGAAACTGAAGTGGACTGCACGAATAACGCCGATTCACCTTCTGCTACCAGAACGTTGACGGGAACTGGCCTTCGAGCTGGCCAGTTTCCCTTAGTTCCGGGTAAGATGCGAAAATTTTGAAGTGGACTGCACGAATAATGCCCATTCAGATTGTGTTCCCGCATCGTCACCGAGGTACGACGTTCCAGTGGAACAACTCTACGCTACTTGCTGGCGTCCAAACCAGTCAGACCCTCCCTCTTTCACCTGAATTTTCTTCTCAACGTCGTACAAACACAAATGAACGGAATTAACAACTGGCACAAAGGACATGAATTACGAGTGGGGAACAAATAACAAAATCGTACACACAATTTATTTGAAACTGTCGCACAGCTATTAAGTGAACTGGCCAGAGCAGTCAGTCTCACGCGACTGTGAGCGAGGCGTGTCGGCGGCAGAGGCGACGTGTTGCTCCGCCGGCGGTAACGACACTGACGCAGACGGCGCCCCTCGCGCTCACCGACTGACCGCTGTCGAGCACGCTGTCCCAAGTCTTATCTGTAGCCTGGAGTCGCCGTCCGGATAAATCTCAGGTGGAATGACGACATAAAAGAGTCTACGGCGAAAACAGTTACCAGGCTGAGTGGGAGAAAAATAAGGAGAAAAGATAATTCACCCACGAGAAAGGTGGCTTACAAAACACTCGCTCAGCAGAAAAACTTCCGTGAGCTGTTTTAAGTCTATAAGCAGTATGTAACAACGAAAAACACCGTATAAACTACTACACTTTATATTCATCAGCAGCGAATGACGGCCACAATAAAGAAATCGGCTGCAGTGGTTTTGCCAGGCTGTGGATTTCATAAGTCCCGCTAAAGGGACGCTTGCATTGTGTTTTAATAGCACAAAGCGAACGCCATTAGTATAAGGTTGCATATGTAAATCACGTAATAGGAAACAACAGTCTCGTGCAAAACCATGTCTGTATCGAACTATCGGCATAACTAATGAAAGATAATTCACATACTTCGATGTCTTGCAAGCAACGAAAACGGTACAGGAAGAAAAAGTGTCTTTTGCTTCATTTCAGAGAGACGAGAACGATTTTATTTTTTCTACATCGATATTCACCATTGTAGTTAATCACAACCAACCACCTTTCAAAATCTTTTCATATTCCCGCAGTATATATGATCGATATACACTATGTGAACAAAAGTATCTGCACATCCCCAAGAACATACGGTTTTTCATAATACGTCCATTGTGCTGCCACCTACTGCCAGGTACTCAATGTCAGCGACCTCAGTAGTCATTAGACATCGTGAGAGAGCAGAATGGGGCGCTCCGCGGAACTAACGGACTTCGAACGTGGTCAGGTGATTCGGTGTCAGCTGTGTAATGCGTCGGTACGCGAGATTTTCACACTCATAAACATCCCTAGGTCCACTGTTTCCGATGTGACAGTGAAGCGGAAAAGTGAACGGACACGTACAGCACAAAAGCGTACAGGCCGACCTCGTTTGTTGACTGACAGACACTGCCAACTAAGAGCGTCGTAATCTGTAATGGGCAGATATGAATCCAGGCCATCTCACAGCGATTCCAAACTCTGCAAGTACTATGACAGTTAGGCGGGAGGTGAGAAAACTTGGATTTCATGGTCGAGCAGCTGCTCCTGAGCCACACATCACGCTATTAAATGCCAATCGATGCTTCGCTCAGTGTAAGGAGCGTAGACGTTGCACGATTGAACGGTGGAGAAACGTTGTGTGGAGTGACGAATCACGGTACACAACAGACGATCCGGTGGCTGGTTGTAGGTATGGCGAATGCCCGGGGGACGTCATCTGAGAGCGTCTGTAGTGGCAACAGTAAAATTCGGAGGCCGTGGTGTTGCGGTGTGGTCGTGTTTTCCATGGATGGCATTATCACAAGCCCACCTTGATGTTTTAAGCACCTTCTTGCCTCGCACTGTTGAAGAGCAATTTGGGGATGGAGACTGCATCTTTCAATACGATCGACCACCTTTTCATAATGCACGGCCTGTGGCGGAGTGGGTACACGACAATAAAATCCCTGTAATGGACTGGCCTGCACCAACAGCAGCTTTGGGATGTTTTGAAACGCCGACTTCGTGCCAGGCCTCACCGACCGACATCGACACCTCCCTTCAGTGGAGCACTCCGTGAAGAATGGGGTACCATTCGCCAAAAAACGTTCCAGCACCTAACTGAAGGTACGCCTGGGAGAGTGGTAGCTGTCACCAAGGCTAAGGGTGGGCCAACACCGTACTGAATGCCAGCATTACCAATGGAGGGCGCCACGAACTTACAAGTCACTTTCAGCCAGGTGTCCACTTAATTGCGATGACATAGTGTGATAATCCCTCAAGTTCCAGCACCTCTTCGTTGTACTGGAGAACTTGAGAAATCGTTTCGTTTGTAGCTACATTTCGAATAACTGAAATCTTGGTGCACTTCTATGGGACACTCATGCATAGCCGAAGGCAACGAGGGACAGAAGCAATGTACGTATGTGCATAATCAGGGTCGGACTGGCCATGTAGTGGGGGTGGCGTTCGGCAGCCGGGTCCCAGCCTGCGCGGCCCCCATACTATGCCTGCCCCCTGGCTTACGACCCACTTGGTAACGACGATGCTGTCTTGGAAATATTTTTCTCTGGTCGTATTTAGATATTGACAAGATACACAATCTGTCCCAGAGCAATACAGTTCCTTATTATTTATTTTTTAAATAGCTTTTAATACGCACTACGTGGGATACGTAAATAATGCACTGTTTATTCACACGCTATGTAACGGACTACATCGATTATTTAAGACGACCTGTGTTGAGGTACAGTTAAATAATTTTGTTATGTTGAACTTTCTAATCTTTCGTAACATGCAGGGGCCAAAAATGTGATTTAACTAATTATAAGAAAAAGTTCCGGCTAGACCGGAGATTTTATTCTCTGCGTCCTATTGAAGTTTAAAGATAACATACGACTGACACTGTTAATATCTTTGTGGTTCGTAGCAAACTGTTCACTCTAAAAATTTCTGATTAAAATCACTTTTAAAATTCTCGCAGCCTATTTAGTAAAAAGTCACTTCTTAATGAATTCTCATTTAAGGAACAGTTAATATTTCTCTCCCTGTATCCAAGTTTCAGAATTAAGAAGTAATTATTTCGTAGGATGTAATTAGCACCGACTTGCCGCAGGGCTATCTCTGGTTATAGGACTTAACACTGTTTAAAATAAACTTTGTTGTATTCTTAATACTTCTTTTACACAGCACAAATTAATGAAAATTTTACTGCAATCTCAATAAAAACGGCAGAAATCAAATCAGTAACCGTAAATGGCAACAAAAGCAACAAGGAGCAAGCGAGAAACAGAAGAGGGCTAACAATGTCGTATAGCAGCTTGTGTAGACCGAAACAATCTACAAAACAACATTCTTTTTTTCTCTTTACTTGCTACTCTTAGAAATCACTTTGTATTTAAATAGTAATGAACCTAAATGTTTCTTTTAATTGCTAAAAAAACAATAAAGTCAGATTAAAATATGTCATCTACAACCGACGAAAATGCCAGAGGGGCTACACATCTTGCAGACCCCCGTATGACTTCGAGCCTGGTGTGCATTCGAACTGAAGAGATCCCTGGCCGTTTTCGCCTTAACTGCGAACATGTGGTGTCTGTTCTAAAGGACGATATGTCCCGGCAAGCAGCAGACTTGGGTTCATATCACTGTCCGGCACAAATTTTCAACATCACACATTGATTTTAGTCACTGCCCACTCGCAGACAATATCTGCAACTCCTTTGTGAGTTTCTAAGTGTACTTTTCCTATTATTGAAGTCAGATCCAGTTCCTAAAAGCCACATGTTCGAGGCAGTTATTGAAAGCAAAAAGAAAAGAAAAAAGTAAGGGAAACGTAAGGGTAGAGATAGTCTTATTACCTTTTGGTCAAAACTCATTATAAATAAATTAATAAATATATGTGTACTTCAAGCTAAAGAAGAGATCGCCAAACAAATCCAGACAGCGAAATCTTTCAGTTTCAATGCAGATTATTGCCAAGATGTTGGCGTTGTTGATCATGCTGTAAATTGCGTGCGCTATGTTAGCAATGGAATCCCACAAGAACGAGCGATCAGTATGTTCCCTGTTCGGAAATCGATAGCAGAAGCTGCCTGAGTTCTTGTAACTTACGAATTAGCCCGGTTAGGCTTAAATTTGAATGGCATAATTGGCGCATATTTTGATGGCGCTGGAAAGATGACAGCAAGTATATTGGTCTTCAGCAGCTCTGAAGGAGGAAGCACCAGAATTAATTTTTGCGCGTTGTCACGCGCATGTTTTGAATTTTGTGCTGGTAGACGCAACTTCAAGTCTCACTGAAGCGAAGAGTTTGCTTCGGTCCTTGGTGTCTACCAGTGTATTTATGCACGAATCATTTAAGCACATATCCTGACGCGTGGTCAAAATTTCGGAAATAACAGTTGATCAAGACAAACTGAAACGATTGCAGAACATCGGAAATACGGGATGGCGGGCTGATGGATCACTTTTTGAAACACAAAACTGTCCTAACAGCCTTCTCGTTCAAAACGTTTTGAGCTATCAACCCCGGCAAGCCAATATCTCCAAATTCCTTCATTAGACTATCGTAAAGCTTGGTGTCGTATCAAATGTTTAGCGAAAGGAATCAGGTAATTTTGAAGACTTTTCAGAGTTACAGTTCCGTTTATATCCCAATTTCAAGGACTAATGCAAGCTGAAGATATTGGTATCGACATACAAGCCACGCTGCCATTACGAAGAATATCTTAAAAAAAACGAAAAACATTGTGAACTGTGCCAAGACGAAGTGACATTAGTACCTGCGGACCGAAAGGGAATCTGTTCTATTTCCGTCTACAAAGTCATTATTAAAGCAACTGTAGTTAAAACAGGCGCAAAATTCAATTGCAACGAACATTTAAAGAAGGATCTTGTTTGGACCCGAAAAACTTCGATGAAATTTAAAAAAATTGGATTTCTAATGCCGCATTAAATTTTCTCTCATGAGTTGCAAACGTCGATCGAGAATTTCTATGAAGAGAATGAGAAACTTTCGCAAAAAGCTTTAATGAATTGTCTAAAACTGTTCGTGAAGTACACATTCTACCGAGGCAACAAGACGTGAATGGCGCGTATGCTCAGAGGAGGCAGAAGACGGCGAACGTAACAAAGATGTCTCGGACCGAACTGCAAAGGATGTCATTTGTTTTTCCCGAAGCGCTTCGGACGCCTGGCGAAGTTGCATACGACGTGCGTGAGTACTTTGGTCACAGTATAACACAGCACATCAGTACGTTCTGCAACCTATACCTTACTGTGTAATCCTGACGATGTCGGTCACGCAAGTGACTTGTGAGAGACCATTTTCTGTGCACTGGAGCGCGTTAAGACGAGATTTAGGTCATTAGTGCGACGAGAACTGTTGGATTCGTTGATTATCTGAAAAGAGAATCGGATCTAATCAGCGATTACGCGAGTAGAAGCTTTCGTGATCGAGTTATTGACAGCTTAACTGAAGCTTCTACTCCTTTAAAAACAGTTTTTGGTTGGCTAGCTTCTGATTTGTTATATTATAAGTAATTGGAACTATATTTACCTAGTAATACATTGTATCACTGAAAGTTAATATTTTGTACATATTATTATTATCGGATAGTATCCCACCTATCCCTACCCCGGGCTTGTGGGAATCACCTGGCTCCTTCCAGCCCACAGCTGCCCTGTATATGATGACCAACAGAACAAAAACAAAGACATAAGTGTAGTCTGACAACTCTTTATCCAGCAATACAGAGCTAATTTTCTGGTACCTGCAGTCCGTCATGGAGTAAGCAAGATTACGTTAGCCTACTGAATAACTATCTGGGTAAAACAAAGTAAGATTGCATTATGATGACTGTCTGGCGATAACAATATGGTACAGTGTGACACAGAAAAACGGGAACATTTCCGCAATCCAATAAAACTAGAAGTAATTGAAACCTTAAAATTTTGCCATTTACGAAACATTGACGGCATTTATCATTTTTTTAAAAAAGTACGTCCTTTGGATGGCGTCCTTCTGAACGAACCCATTCGCGAAATCTGCCGTTGAGGTTCCTCATTGACCACTGCATCATCTCAGCTGGGATACTGTGAATTGCATCCCGAATTCTCTGTTTGAACTCATCCAGGGTTCTTGGTCGGGTCGTGCAAACTTTACTCTTGAGGTAACCCCACAAGAAAAAATCACAAACGGATAAATGTGGAGAGCTAGGAGGCCAGGGTATGTTACTGAATCGTGAGATCATACGGTTGCCAAACAATTCTCGCGCACGTGCCGTCGATTACCGTGCAGTGTGTGATGTTGCTCCGTCCTGTTGAAACCAGGCTTCTGAAACGCTTGGAAAGTTGTTCAATGCAGGTGTAACTAAACTTCGTAACATCTCCACGAAACGATCGGCAATCACAATTATTGTGCTTCCCTGTTCATTTGTGAAAAAATACGGTCCGATAATCCCATGTGATCAAACACCACACCATACTGTCACTTTAATAGCGTACAAGGGGCTCTCATAAATGTCATTAGGATTTGTGTTTGCCCAGTAACGGTAGTTCTGTTTATTCACATAAGCTGTGAGATGACATCCACAATTTGTTTAGAAATTTATCGTCATTGTTTATTTTTGAAGTCATTTGTTGACAGAATCCTAATCGTCAACCGTAATCGTTGTCCTTCAATTGTTGCACCATCTGTAGTTTGTACGGATGAAATTTTAAATCGAGATGAAGAGTTCTGCGAACACTGTCCCGGGACACCCCGACCACTGCTGCTTGCTTTCGAATTGAACGCCGTGGGCTCCGTATCACAGGCTCGCGCACAACATCAACGTCCGCTGGAGAACGCACACTTCCTGGTCGTCCTGTTGGTTTCTTCTTGAGGGCGGATCCGGTCCCTTAATTATTAATCCAACATTTTATCGCGTGTTTCGACGGAATGGCATCATGCGTCCTAAATTATAAAAACGTCGAAACTCACTCTGGTCCGCTACCGAACTATCATTGTTTTTATCAAACATTTCTATGCCTAATGCACGCTGTCGTCCTTTCCACAGATCCATGACTACTGAGATGGCGGAATATTAACTCGCCAACTGTCACGAACCCGCAGTGCTGCCACCTGCCCATGGCTGCCACTACACACTGCGAACATTCCCGTAATTCTGTGTCGCCCTGTATTTCTTGTTCTCGCGTTAGCGAAATACAAGTTTTTCGTTCTCTTAACAGTGGAGGCCACGAAATAATACTGATGTATGTAACTAAAGCCATACCGCAGGACGTAATAGTTGCACACAAAGGAACTGTCTGTTACTTTCCCCAAGACGACTTTGCTATTTCCTGAACACTTCTTTGGTTGACACATTTCCGCTTATTCTTTTACAGACAACGGCGCCGACGCCTGCAGTTTGTCTAGATTCTAGACTGACATTCAGAATTGCGTAAGCGGCTCCACTGAGAACGAGTGAATGACCTTCAGTAAATGTCTGGCCTAAAAACACTGCAGTCAAGATACGACTCGGAAACTATTGCCAGAGACCCGGTTCATCGCTCTTAACTTATTTAAAGTGGAATGACAAATGACAAGCAGTAGCAGAAAGAAACACGTTGCGTCACCGTACACAAATTATCTACTACGTAACTGGCATTCTGAGCTTTTCTGTACTCACTTAACGTTTTCCTGAGAGACAATTTCCTCGCCTTTCAAATTAACAACGTAATTGTAGACCAGATGTGGCTTAAATTCAAAGAAATAGTATCGACAGCAATTGAGAGATTAATACCAAATAATATAGCAAAATATGCAGCTGATCCCCCTTGTCGCACAAAACGAGTCATAACACTGTTGCACAACCAACGAAAAAAGCATGCCAAATTCAAATGAATGCAAAATCCCCTAGATTGGCGATCTCTTACAGAAGCTTGAAATTTTGCGTGCGCTTCAATGTGAGATACTTATGATAGTTTCCACAACGAAACTTTATCTCGAAACCCGGTAGAAAACCAAAGAGATTTTGTGCGTATGTAAAGTATGCTAGCGGTAAGGCAGAGTCAAGCGATGGAAGTACTATCGACGACAGTGCTGCGAAAGCAGAGTTACTAAACACATCCTTCCGAAATTCCTTCACTAAGTAGCACGAAGTAAATATTCCAGAATTCAAAACATTAACGGCTGCGAACATGAGTAACTTAGTAGTAGATATCCTCGGAGTAGTGAAACAACTTCAATCACTTAATAAGAGCAAGTCTTCTGGTGCAGACTGTATACCAATTACGTACCTTTCAGAGTATGCTGATGCAATAGATTCAACTTTACGATCGTAGACAACGGCTCGCTCGGGGAAAGATCCGTACCCAAAGACTGGAAAGTTGCAGAGATCACACCAATATTCAAGGAAGGTAGTAGGAGTAATCCAGTAAATTACAGGTCCATATCATTAACGTCGATATGTAGCAGGATTTTGGAGCATATTTTGCGCTCAAACATTATTAATTACATCGAAGGGAACGGTCTATTGACACACATTCAACACGCATGTAGAAAACGTCTAACACAACTAAACCTTTCCACAGACGAAGTGTTGAGTGCTATTGACAAGGGGTTTTCAAATTGATTCCGTACTTCTAGATTACCAAAAGGCTTTTGACACTGTGCCACACAAGCGGCTTGTAGCGAAATTGCGTGCTTATTGAATATCGTCTCATTTATGTGCCTGGATTCGTGATTTCCTGTCAGACAGGTCACAGTTAGTGGTAACTGACGGAAAGCCATCTAGTAGAACAGAAGTGGTTTCTGGCGTTCCCCAAGGTAGTGTCATAGGCCGTCTGCTGTTCCTTACCTACATGCTTGTAAACGATTTAGGAGAAAACCTGAGCAGCTGTCTTAGGTTGTTCGGAGATGATGCTGTCATTTATGGTCTAATAAACTCATCTGAACATCAAAACAAATGGCAAAAGGATCTAGAAAAGATTTCTGAATGGTGCGAAAATTCCCAATTGACCCTAAATAATGAGAAGTGTGAGTTCATCAACATGAGTGCTAAAAAAATCTATGTTAAGCTTCAGTTACACGATAAATCAATCTAATCCAAGGGCCGTAATTTCAACTAAGTACCTATGAATTACGATTACGAACAATATCAACTGGAAAGGACGCACAGAAAATGTTGTGGAGAAGGCAAATCAGCGATACATTGGCAGAGCACTTAGAAAATGCGACAGATCTAGTGAAGAGGCTGGCTACACTATGTTTGTCTCTTCTCTTCTGGAGTACTACTGCGCTGACTGGGATCCTTACTGGGCAGGACTAATGGAGTAAATCGATAAAGTTCAAAGGAGAGCAGCACGTTTTTGCACGAGGGTGGTTTGAAAAGTTCTCGTCACCACCACGAGAGGTCAGCGCTAGCGTTACTGTTGCCTGCAAACACGGGCCACGTCAGCGCTCTCGGAAGTGAGCTGTGGCGGGAGGTGACGTGGCTCTGTTGTCGTTCCCGTGTAGAGATTTGCGCAGATGGAAAAAATCGAGATTCGAGCAGTCATTAAGTACTTCATAAAGAAAGGTATGGAAGCAAAGGACATTCACACTGATTTCCAGAATAAATTGGGGGACTCTACTCCTTCGTATTCAACTGCTGCCAAGTGGACAAATGAATTTAATTTGGTCGAGAGGCATTAGCTGAAGATATGCGCAGTGGTCGGCCAAGATGTGCCACTACTCCAGAAATCGTTGCAAAAGTGCACAAACCGCTTACGGAGGATAGCCCATTGAAAGTGCATGAATTTGCTCACGGTTGCCAGATGTCATCTGAAAGGGTATATCATATTTTAACTGAAGAATTAGAAATGGAAAAACTGTCTGCAAGATGCGTGCCGCGACTCCTGACGCACGCTGGCACACATTTGCCGCCGCCATCGCAAAATTACACGAACTATAGTGCGTTTAAAATTAGTCGCCGCTTTTGACGTTTGGCCCACGGCAGGGCACGTGAGGCCGGCGCCCAGGTAACACCTGTGGCGAGCCGGCTCTCCCTCCCAGGCCGCCAGCGGTTCGGCTGGTAAAGCGCCGCTGTCGCCACGCCGTGGGTAGACAGAGCGTCGTGGTGTCGGGCATCAGAGGCGTCTACGTTCATTCGCCCTCGTTGAGAAGCGAAATTTTCTGGCGTTGAAGTGTTCTGCAGTAGTCGGGTGTTGTGAACGAGTGTTTCGCGTTGGCGCTGCGGTAATAATAACAGTGAAGTACCTCTTGAAACACAAGATTCACAATCAAAATGGAGGTTGAGGAACAGATTCATTGGCTGTGAAAATTATATTATGCTACAAAATATTCCTCTGAATTCGACAATAATAATGGGAATTGCACCACACCACTCTGTTGTGATGTATAATGCGGCGGATGGAAGTGGATATTTGCTTCTGGGTACAAAAAGGTTCCAGCGAATAAAGCTGAACGTAGCATGTATAAGGCCACGTTATTGGAGATTGAAGCGCTGTACAAAAGAAAAACCCCACGGTACCAGGTCGACAAACTTGCCGACACTAAAGGACATAGTTTAATCAGACTTGGTTCGTATCACGCTGATTTAAATCCGACTGAGAATATGCGCAGCGAAGCTAAATTGCTGAAAGGAGAGGCCATTGGAAATGTCACACCACAGGACAGGTTTCGAGTTGTCAGCCAGACCAAGAAGGGAGTTGACGAGAGATGAATTCACAAAGGACTGTGGCGAGTATTGAGTAATACGTAACTTCTCTTGTTGCCGTGTTAAAATCTCCTACTTGTGTCAAAACAGAGCATAGTTTACAAATATTCATCTCATTAACATTATAATGCAGCTGAAATTTCGACATAATCATGGAATATGGCACAGGTAATCCCCGTTTTCATGAAGGGACATCGAACAGATGTGCAGAACTGTAGACCTATATCTCTAACGTCGATCAGTTGTAGAATTTTGGACCACGTATTATGTTCGAGTATAATGACTTTTCTGGAGACAAGAAATCTACTCTGTAGGAATCAGCATGGGTTTCGAAAAAGACGGTCGTGTGAAACGCAGCTCGCGCTATTCGTCCAGGAGACTCAGAGGGCCATAGACACGGGTTCCCAGGTAGATGCCGTGTTTCTTGACTTCCGCAAGGCATTCGATACAGTTCCCCACAGTCGTTTAATGAACAAAGTAAGAGCATGTGGACTATCAGACCAATTGTGTGATTGGATTGAAGAGTTCCTAGATAACAGAACGCAGCATGTCATTCTCAATGGAGAGAAGTCTTCTGAAGTAAGGGTGATTTCAGGCGTGCCGCAGGGGAGTGTCGTAGGACCGTTGCTATTCACAACATACATAAATGACCTTGTGGATAACATCGGAAGTTCACTGAGGCTTTTTGCAGATGATGCTATGGTGTATCGAGAGGTTGTAACAATGGAAAATTGTACTGAAATGCAGGAGGGTCTGCAGCGAATGGAATAATCATCTAAAGTTTATCGTCGGTAAAGCAGATGCCAGACTGAGATTCATTGGAAGAATCCTAAGGAAATGCAATCCAAAAACAAAGGAAGTAGGTTACAGTACACTTCTTCGCCCACTGCTTAAATACTGCTCAGCAGTGTGGGATCCGTACCAAATAGGGTTGATAGAAGAGATAGAGAAGATCCAACGGAGAGCAGCGCGCTTCGTTACAGGATCATTTAGTAATCGCGAAAGCGTCACGGAGATGGTAGATAAACTCCAGTGGAAGACTCTGCCGGAGAGACGGTCAGTAGCTCGGTACGGGCTTTTGTTAAAGTTTCGAGAACATACCTTCACCGAAGAGTCAAGGAGTATATTGCTCCCTCCTACGTATATCTCGCGAAGAGACCATGAGGATAAAATCAGAGAGATTAGAGCCCACACAGAAGCATACCGACAGTCCTTCTCTCCACGAACAATACGAGACTGGAATAGAAGGGAGAACCGATAGAGGTACTCAGGGTACCCTCCGCCACACACCGTTAGGTGGCATGCAGAGTATGGATGTAAATGTAGATGTAGAATAGTGTGTGGCAAGTAAATGTGGGCAAGTCAGGTCAACAGTTTATGAAACAGCCCATTCTCACAATAAAATAAACGTGCAACCTCTTCACTTATATTTTCACAAAATCCACAGCAATTCTCGTTTCACCAGCTATCGATGGTCCTTAAAAATTACATGATTGCATTGAAACAAATTGTAATTGCTTGATTATCACGGCAGGTACGAAAGTTTCGCATACTAATAATATACCAAAATACTCTGATCTTTGTGTGCTATCATTCGCCAAAATCTTGATTCGGTACCAGGAACGATTTATGAGATATTTGGGATTTTTGACTTTCTTTCTGGCTTTTTCGCTGGCGCGTGCTTTCATGACGGAGTGGTTTAGGTACTTTCCATTTTCTCGAGACTGCAGACGGATCCCCTCCAGTTTAAAGAATAATTCAGTATGTCTTCTACGTTTCGTACGAAGCAACCATATGAAGTTACATGCACGCAACGCAAATTCATAGCGGCTCTTACTTTCCACTGCAAACTTGAAGAGTTTCTTGCAGTAGTTTACTAATATCGGAGTATCGCAATAACTAGGAGCATTAACGAAATGCTACGCAGTTCATCAAGAAGGCGGCGAGCCAGCCCGTAAGGTGTGCGAGGGTGGCGCGCTCTGAGCCGGCAGCCGTGTGAGGAGCGCCGCAGGCCGGCCAGCCCGGCACGCGCTGGCCACTGCGCTCCACTGACGACAGCCGCCGCTGATTTCGAACGCACCGTAAGGCATCAGCAGTTGCCACACCCGCCTTACCCGCTTGCTATGGCTCCGTCAGACTTCCATCTCTTCCCAAAACTGAAAATTTTTCTTGGTACACAAAGATTCACTTTAAACGAAGACTTGATGGCCAGAGTTGTTTCGCAGGCCTGGAGGAAACTCATTTTCGAGGTGGGATCAAGGCACTGGAACATCGTCAACCAAGTACATTCATCTACAAGGAGACTACACTGAAAAATAAAAAAAGTTTCAGTGATGTAATTACGTTTTTTTCAATTCAATTCCGAGAACTTTTCAAAGCATCCTCGTATTATCGCGAAATAGGGGAGAGAGTGTCACAGACATGATATTGGGTTTGGGACAGACACCATTAAAACAAAGCCGTTTTCTGTTTGGGCGAGATTTTCTCGCCAAATTTCAATCACCAACTTCCTCCTCCGAAATCGAAAATTTTTTGTTGACGCCGATCTAGAGAGGTAGTAAAGATGATCGTAATAAAGTAAGGGAAGGGAAACCAGAGCTCGCACAGAAAGATACAGATGTTGTATTTAACGCGCGTTCTTGGAGAGTGGAATAATGGAGAATTGTTGTGAAGGCGGTTCGATGAAGCCTCTGCCAGGCACTTATGTGTGATTGGCAGAGCAGCCACGCAGACATAGGTGCAGGTGCCGCGTCAGCACAGTTAGCGGACGAAGCTCAGGTAAACCCGCGGCTCCGCGAGCTGTCAGCCAATCACCGGCCTGCGCGGCAGTCGGGGCAGAACGGCGCCTCGCTCAGGGCCGCCACGGTACTCGAGAAACGGAGAGCTGCAGAGACGCCGTACTGGGTTTCAGCACATGTCGTAGAGTCTTTGGACAGTATGCCGTTTCCAGGGAATGGTGATCTGAATATCTGGCGGAAACACATAATACTTGATAATATTCTGTTATAATTAAATGTGAGTTAATTACACATCGATAGTGAAAGTCTTCAGTATATCTTAAGATGAATGACACTGTTGTTGCACGTTCTGTGTCTTCGCTGTGGGGTAGTGGTTACGGTCGTAAGTTATGCTGTCTGAAGGAGTACATTCGCATTTCCAACACCATGTGCAACTTTCCTATTCGTGTGACCGAAGTATGTTTGCAATATTCGCTGTTGCTTATACGTAAGACATTCCTCTCTCTGGAATGAGTTCGTCTTCTATATTTTGTGACTAGTATGATTAAAAAAACGAAAGATTAAATCGGTGGGAGTGAAACTAGCAGCAACAGCAACTACATTCTTACTTGCGACAAACATTTGCCTGTTTCTGAATTTATCGCGACTTCCAAGGATGTGATTTACACTGACAAGCCTAACCATTGCGACCACTGCACAGCGGAGCGGTGGATTGCCGCCTGGCGGCGTTGTGGGAACGTGACGGGGCAACAAACGTATGTCAGCAGATAAGCGACTCTGACAAAGGGCACATTAATATTACGCAGGGCCTGTGAACGAGTAAGGCTGATCGAATGTTCACCTGCTACTGTCCTGAGCATCTACTGGAAAGAGGTGTAAGGATGGTGAAACTAGCACTAGGCGCTAAATGGTTGGACATCCACGACACTTCACAGAACGTAAACTTCGGCGGAGGCTTGTTTGCTCTGTAAAGTAGGGTAGATGGTGATCTGCAGCATCTCCGACAAAAGAGCGCAATCTTCGCGCACGCACAAGTGTTTCGGAGCACACAGTCCATCGTACATTGTCGAACATGGAGGTCCGCAACAGACAACCTCTACGTGTTCGCATGTTGACCCGACGACATCGTCAATATGACTGCAGTGGGCACGGGACAATCGCGATTCGGTCGTCGATCAACGGAAACCCGTTAGCTCTTTGGGTGGATCACACTTTTCCTACACTAGGTCGCTGGTAGTCTCCACAAACGTTGTCATCGAGGTGGACGGCGCGGCGGCTCGGAACGTGCGGCGCGCCACTGGCACAGGCTGGTGGGGGCAGTATTATGCTACGGCAGGCATTCTCTCCTGCGCTTGCATGGGACCTGTGATAGTGATCCAAGACACGCTGACAGCTGCAATCCACCTGCAACCGTTCGTGCTTGAAGTGTTGCCCTGTGGCGTTATCATCTTTCAGCAGTGTAGCTGTCCGTATCTCGGAGCCAGAACCGTGCTACGGTGGTTTCAGGAGCTTTGTAGTGAACTGGGGCTGATTTCTTGGAGACGAAATTCGCCTGATGTAAATCCATCAGGGTCGCTATCGATCGCCCTCACCGCGTTCGCAGATCAGTGGCCCGTTATTTACCCGAATTACAGGACCTGTGTGAAGTCATCTAATATCACATACCCTCACAAACCTACGAACAAAGTGTTGGCTCTCTGATATGCGGAATCACTGACAAATTCCGTTCCAAAGACGGACAAACAAGCAGATTGTCATGAGGAGTTTTCGCTCATCAGTGCATATTCTTACTTGCCACAAATATTTGGCTGCTTGTTTTCCAATATATTGCTATTTCGAAGAGCCCAGAGCTTTCTGAGCCAGCTGGTACAGAGCATTGTGGTCGCAGCGAGTGACTCGTTCCTTGGACGTCACTTGTGGCAAAGCTGGAGGTGGAACCAACTCCTCCCCTCCCAGCCCATGCAAGGTCCTGCCAGCTGCGTGTCTCAGCTCTGTCAGCACTGTGGCCACCATGTGTGTGGTGGGAGTGGTCGGAGGGGAGTGTGGAGGGGAGGAGAGGGGAGGGGGCCCAATGGACTTACGTTCACGAGGATGGAAGTTAAGATCCCCATCTGGCCATCCAGGCACAGCTGTTTGTGGTTTTCTTAAATCACTTGAGATGAACGCTGGGATGCTTCCTTTGAAAAGGAGACAGCAGATCTCCATTCAAAGCTTATCAAATCCGAGGCCCTCCTGCACCTCTAGCGACCCTGCAGTCTACGCCACGTTGCCCTGCCTCCCCCCCTCCCCCCTCCCTCCCTTCACTGCAGGACTGTGTGGCAGCCAGACGAGGCTAGGCGAGGTACAGGCTGCGCTCCTCTTGCCTACCGGTCGTCCCTGAGGTGAACAATGTAAACAGAGGACTCGCTAATCTCGGCTTCCTCCGTTCGTCCACCAGATCCAGAGGATCGTACTCAACCGTGCCCAGGTCGATGACCTGTTCGCTGACAGACTCAGACCGGTCAGGCTGTATGCGGCTCTTCACCGAGTGCACAGGAATATTCTCATCAGGTCGGTCGGGGCATTCGGTTCTGCTCCTACAGATGGGTTCACGGCTATAATAGCCGTAACTGACAATTGTATGGAGAGGGAAACCATAGGTCAGAGACGCAGTATACATACTGCTAGCCTCAACAGGTTGCTCACACCCCACAGGATTTTACTTACATTGCTTTTTATACAGCTGGTGTCTACCAAACCATGTAATATAATGTATGAGACACTATCTGGCCTGGCTCATTCAATAGTTATTCTTTGTACATTCTGAGAACGATCTTTTGAGGTGCGCCCAATTTTATTACGACAATTCACAGTGTTCTTTGACTCGTAACGTGGATAACTCCCTGAATGCTGGGACTCCGTTACTGTCGATGTACATTATGAAAATATAACTATTTAAACCTGAATATGCGTCTATAGCTGAAGATGAACAGATAGAGAAAGTGTATGAGGATATTGAAAGGGTAATGCAGTATGTAAAGGGGGAAGAAAATCTAATAGTCATGGGCGAGTGGAATGCAGTTATAGGGGAAATAGTAGAAGAAAAGGTTACAGGAGAATATGGCCTTGGGACAAGGAATGAAAGAGGAGAAAGACTAATTGAGTTCTGTAACAAGTTTCAGCTAGTAATAGCGAATACCCCGTTCAAGAATCACAAGAGGAGGAGGTATACTTGGAAAAGGCCGGGAGATACGGGAAGCTTTCAATTAGATTACATCATGGTCAGACAGAGATTCCGAAGTCAGATACTGGATTGTAAGGCGTACCCAGGAGCAGATATAGACTCAGACCACAATATAGTAGTGATGAAGAGTAGGCTGAAGTTCAAGACATTAGTCAGGAAGAATCAATACGCAAAGAAGTGGGATACGGAAGTACTAAGGAATGACGTTTGAAGTTCTCTAACGCTATAGATACAGCAATAAGGAATAGCGCAGTAGGCAGTACAGTTGAAGAGGAATGGACATCTCTAAAAAGGGCCATCACAAAAGTTGGGAAGGAAAACATAGGTACAAAGAAGGTAGCTGCGAAGAAACCATGGGTAACAGAAGAAATACTGCAGTTAATTGATGAAACGAGGAAGTACAAACAAGTTCCGCGAAAATCAGGAATACAGAAATACAAGTCACTGAGGAATGAAATAAATAGGAAGTGCAGGGAAGCTAAGACGAAATGGCTGCAGGAAAAATGTGAAGACATCGAAAAAGATATGATTGTCGGAAGGACAGACTCAGCATACAGGAAAGTCAAAACAACCTTTGGTGACATTAAAAGCAACGGTGGTAACATTAAGAGTGCAACGGGAATTCCACTGTTAAATGCAGAGGAGAGGGCAGATAGGTGGAAAGAATACATTGAAAGCCTCTATGACGGTGAAGATTTGTCTTATGTGATAGAAGAAGAAACAGGAGTCGATTTAGAAGAGATAGGGGATCCAGTATTAGAATCGTAATTTAAAAGAGCTTTGGAGGACTTACGGTCAAATACGGCAGAAAGGATAGATAACATTCCATCAGAATTTCTAAAATCATTGGGGGAAGTGGCAACAAAACGACTATTCACGTTGGTGTGTAGAATATATGAGTCTGGCGATATACCATCTGGCTTTCGGAAAGCATCATCCACACAATTCCGAAGACGGCAAGAGCTGACAAGTGCGAGAATTATCGCACAATCAGCTTAACAGCTCATGCATCGAAGCTGCTTACAAGAATAATATACAGAGGAATGGAAAAGAAAATTGAGAATGCGCTAGGTGACGATCAGTTTGGCTTTAGGAAAAGTAAAGGGACGAGAGAGGCAATTCTGACGTTACGGCTAATAATGGAAGCAAGGCTAAAGAAAAATCAAGACACTTTCACAGGATTTGTCGACCTGGAAAAAGCGTTCGACAATATAAAATGGTGCAAGCTGTTCGAGATTCTGAAAAAAGTAGGCGTAAGCTATAGGGAGAGACGGGTCATATACAATATGTACAACAACCCAGAGGGAATAATAAGAGTGGACGATCAAGAACGAAGTGCTCGTATTAAGAAGGGTGTAAGACAAGGCTGTAGCCTTTCGCCCCTACCCTTCAATCTGTACATCGAGGAAGCAATGATGGAAACAAAAGAAAGGTTCAGGAGTGGAATTAAAATACAAGGTGAAAGGATATCAATGATACGATTCGCTGATGACATTGCTATCGTGAGTGAAAGCGAAGAAGAATTAAATGATCTGCTGAACAGAAAGAACAGTCTAATGGGTACACAGTATGGTTCGAGAGTAAATCGGAGAAAGACGAAGGTAATGAGAAGTAGTAGAAATGAGAACAGCGAGAAACTTAACATCAGGATTGATGGTCACGAAGTCAATGAAGTTAAGGAATTCTGCTACCTAGGCAGTAACATAACCAATGACGGACGGAGCAAGGAGGACATCAAAAGCAGACTCGCTATGGCAAAAAAGGCACTTCTGGCCAAGAGAAGTCTACTAATATCAAATAACGACCTTAATTTGAGGAAGAAAATTCTGAGGATGTACGTCTGCAGCATAGCATTGTATGATAGTGAAACATGGACTGTGGGAAAACCGGAACAGAAGAGAATCGAAGCATATGAGATGTGGTGCTATAGACGAATGTTGAAAATTAGGTGGACTGATAAGGTAAGGAATGAGGTGGTTCTACGCAGAATCGGAGAGGAAAGGAATATGTGGAAAACACTGATGAGGAGAAGGGACAGGATGATAGGACATCTGCTAAGACATGAGGGAATGATTTCCATGGTACTAGAGGGAGCTGTAGAGGGCAAAAACTGTAGAGGAAGACAGAGATTGGAATACATCAAGCAAATGATTGAGGACGTAGGTTGTGCAAGTGCTACTCTGAGATGAAGAGGTTAGCACAGGAAAGGAATTCGTGGCGGACCGCATCAAACCAGTCAGTAGACTGATGACAAAAAAAAAAAAAAAAAAAAAAAAAAAAAAAAAAAAAAAAATGCGTCTATGCTGACATGAAACCGGTAGTTGCGAATAAAGCACCTTTATGCAGCTACTTGCCTTTTGGATGCACGTCATCACTCTCGACTTTTTAAATTGTTATTATTTTAATGATAATTTGAATGGCTTTCTAGTGTTGAAATTGTTTTTTTACTGTGTTGTTGTTGTGGTCTTCAGTCCAGAGACTGGTTTGATGCAGCTCTCCATGCTACTCTATCCTGTGCAAGCTTCTTCATCTCCCAGTACCTAATTCAACCTAGATCCTTCTGAATCTTCTCAGTGTATTCATGTCTCAGCCTCCCTCTATGATTTTTACCCTCCACACTGCCCTTCAATACTAAATGGTGATCCGTTGATGCCTCAGAACATGTCCTACCAACTGATCCATTTTTCTACTCAAGTTGTGTCACAAATCTCTCTTTTCCCCAATTCTATTCAGTACCTCCTCATTAGTTATGTGATCTACCCACCAAATTTTCAGCATTCTTCTGTAGCACCACATTTCGAAAGCTTCTATTCTCTTCTTGCCTAACCTATTTATCGTTCATGTTTCACTTCCATACATGGCTACACTCCATACAAATACTTTCAGAAACGACTTCCTGACACTTTAATCTTTACTTGATGTTAACAAATTTCTCTTCTTCCGAAACGCATTCCTTGCCATTGCCTGTCTACATTTTATATCCTCTCTACTTCGACCATAAGCAGTTACTTTGCTCCCCAAATAGCAAAACTCATTTATTACTTTAAGTATCTCATTTCCTAATCTACTTCCCTCAGCATGACCCAATTTAATTCGACTACATTCCATTATCCTCGTTTTGTTTTTGTTGATGTTCATCTTATATCCTCCTTTCAAGTCGTCCTAAATGAAAAACAATTCTTCCAAAATATCTCAAGCTCACTAAAAATGAAAATACAGGGTTATTACAAATGATTGAAGCGATTTCACAGCTCTACAATAACTTTATTATTTGAGATATTTTCACAATGCTTTGCACACACATACAAACACTCAAAAAGTTTTTTTAGGCATTCACAAATGTTCGATATGTGCCCCTTTAGTGATTCGTCAGACATCAAGCCGATAATCAAGTTCCTCCCACACTGGGCGCAGCATGTCCCCATCAATGAGTTCGAAAGCATCGTTGATGCGAGCTCGCAGTTCTGGCACGTTTCTTGGTAGAGGAGGTTTAAACACTGAATCTTTCACATAACCCCACAGAAAGAAATCGCATGGGGTTAAGTCGGGAGAGCGTGGAGGCCATGACATGAATTGCTGATCATGAACTCCACCACGACCGATCCATCGGTTTTCCAATCTCCTGTTTAAGAAATGCCGAACATCATGATGGAAGTGTGGTGGAGCACCATCCTGTTGAAAGATGAAGTCGGCGCTGTCGGTCTCCAGTTGTGGCATGAGCCAATTTTCCAGCATGTCCAGATACACGTGTCCTGTAACATTTTTTTTCGCAGAAGAAAAAGGGGCCGTAAACTTTAAACCGTGAGATTGCACAAAACACGTTAACTTTTGGTGAATTGCGAATTTTCTGCACGAATGCGTGAGGATTCTCTACCGCCCAGATTCGTACATTGTGTCTGTTCACTTCACCATTAAGAAAAAATGTTGCTTAATCACTGAAAACAAGTTTCGCACTGAACGCATCCTCTTCCATGAGCTGTTGCAACCGCGCCGAAAATTCAAAGCGTTTGACTTTGTCATCGGGTGTCAGGGCTTGTAGCAATTGTAAACGGTAAGGCTTCTGCTTTAGCCTTCTCCGTAAGATTTTCCAAACCGTCGGCTGTGGTACGTTTAGCTCCCTGCTTGCTTTATTCGTCGACTTCCGCGGGCTACGCGTGAAACTTGCCCGCACGCGTTCAACCGTTTCTTCGCTCACTGCCGGCCGACCCGTTGATTTCCCCTTACAGAGGCATCCAGAAGCTTTAAACTGCGCATACCATCGCCGAATGGAATTAGCAGTTGGTGGATCTTTGTTGAACTTCGTCCTGAAGTGTCGTTGCACTGTTATGACTGACTGATGTGAGTGCATTTCAAGCACGACATACGCTTTCTCGGCTCCTGTCACCATTATGTCTCACTGCGCTCTCTAGCGCTCTGGCGGCAGAAACCTGATTTGCGGCTTCAGCCGAACAAAACTTTATGAGTTTTTCTACGTATCTGTAGTGTGTCGTGACCATATGTCAATGAATGGAGCTACAGTGAATTTATGAAATCGCTTCAATCATTTGTAATAGCCCTGTAAGTACCGAATGAATTGGAACGAACAAATAACTTAATACAAGCGACAAAAATCATACAGTGCCTACCCCTGTCTTTTAAAAACACATTCAGTTCCTTCAGTGTACGATGGTGACGCTATGCCATGGAAGATAACCGATTTATTATCTACAGCTCAGAAGGTACATTAATATGTGAATTAACTGTGAGGTCATTGGTCAAAGCCGACAGGTTGCATCCCATCCTTCAGTTGACCCTATTTCCACCTCTTTAAGACATTTAGTAACTCCACCATGTGAGATAACTACAGATATCGATGGGTAACTTGCTCTACAGCCGAGCGCGTGAAATTAGTAGGAAAAGCACAATGCACATCAACGCACGTACCCAATATTTTACCGTAGCTACGCCTAATCTCACTTATGGTAATTATCGATGTAATAAAATCCCTTATAACTTAAATACCAACTCGCCTCTTTTTACGGGAATTCCGATCGTAGCAATCAAAGTTATAATTTTACTATAAACCATCGATATAGCGATAGGTACCTCTGCGATAATATTAGCTTCGATGATCTCTGATCTCACTTTCTTCTTACGCTTTTATTATCTTTATCTTTTTAAAACTTTAAAATAATCTTTTAATTATGAACGTTATTATTCCTTTTTATATATGTCAAATGAAATTCTGATTAAAACTTTTTCTAATATTTACTGAAATTCAATCGTAATTCAGTTATAGTTGTTTGTTGTTTGGTTTGTCTCCCTGTGTAGTATCGTCACAGTCACAAGCTGGTGTTTTGTTTGTATACAGTCGGTATAAATGCTCTGAAAATGTCCCATGGTTAAGCCTTATTCTATTTAATGTGGACGTGGCTTAGTGGGGTCCTCAAACGTATTCAAACCAAGATGGTTTCGTAATTCGTGGTTGTATTTGCACATAGTCGCCTCCTTTGTATCGCGAACTCTGCGTCCATTCTTCCTGCCAAGACTGGAGTGCCCTGTTCCGAATCAGTTGTCCACTCTCGTTACAGGGAAGCTTGATGTTTAGTGCTGTTCAGTTTCTCGTAGCCTGCTTTTCTAACTCATTTGCTTTGCTAACTCACCTGTTTTTTCATTGCCTGGGATTCCACAGTGGGCTTACACCCACATAAAGGCAACTTGTTTCCACTTTCTTAGCCATTCATAATACCAATAACGAGCTTGGTGTAGGTACTCAATGGTGGTTTTTGAGATTTTTATATTTGATATTGCTTGAAGTACACTTTTCGAGTCTGATAATATTCCATAGGATGTGTATTTCTCATTTATCACCACTGTATAGCCTTTAACAGTGCGATTGTTTCGGCCATATGGGTAGAAGTTGTTGCTGGTAATTTATATTTTTCGAACATCTGCAGTTGTGGATTAAATATAGCACATCCTGTGTTGTCCTCTACCACTGTCTTTGACCCACCTGGATGTGTGTGGATCACCCATTGCCTTCTGTCCTCTATTTATCTTTGCAGTGCCGTAATTGTCTGCAAGAAGTCAGACTTTCCCTCTATCGTTTGGAATGAGATGTGATCCCTGATTATGAAATTGTGATATTGGTAAACAGGCCTCCATGCACTTGTGGCAATAGCTTTGCAGTCATCTGCCAAATAATTATAAGCCGGAATGAAATCAATAGGTTTTCTACCCCAATTTCCTGGAGAAGGACGGTACAGTCGTAAAATCTTACCGATTGCATGCTGTGAGCGTTATAATTTCTCTACGACATAACGTTCCACGAAGGTCTTCCTCCTTGTATGGAGGGGCATCTCCTGCGCTTCCACCAGGAGTGCATTTGTTGGTGTGTATTTCACTACTCCTAAGCAGGTGCGTACACTCTGGCACTGCAATCTGCCCAGTTTCTCTAACATTCTGCATGTTGTGTACTTGTAGTATATACATCCGTAATCCAATCTGGGTTTAAGTCCAAATTGGTGGGAGCTGTAGTAAGTGATCGAATAATATTAAGCATTTGCTCACTGATTTCAATTAAGATTTTAATATGTGTCATCCAAGTAAGCTTGCTGCCCAATGCCATTCCGAAGATCCGAACAAGTGCTTTAACTTGTACTATTTTATCATCTGCATGTATTAAACAGTTTCTTGGTATATAACCATTCCTGGTGAACGTGACTACTGAAGATTTCCCAGGTGTCATCATCAGGCCATTTTCACAAAACCATCGATTCAGGTTCCTTATCGATGATGTAAGATTGTTCATCACCTCCTGTAATACAACATGGGAAGTATATACACAATTGTCGCCTTGAAACTGTATAATTCGAACTTGTTGAGCTATTGGCGCTACCGTTTCATAGGTATATATGCACGCACTAGTGGGCTGAGTACCAATCGTTGTGGTAAGCCGTGGTCCATCAAGTGTGGGACCTTGAGTCCAGTATCCTTTCTAACATAATTAATGACGACATACCTTCTACAAACTGAGGTGGAGCTTCTAAAAGTAGTAACGTACCTAATAGTATACTTGTCTGAGTATTATCATATACTGTCGCAATATCCGCTGTATGTTTGCTCTCACCAGGACCAGCCGATACGGAGGAGACAAATTTTGACATGTATTCCATGTGACTTCTTCCTTCACGGAGCCCAAACAGCGACCCAGCTAGTAAGGACGAAGGTTCTACCCATGATTCGAATTGCCTCTTTGTTAGTCTTTACTATATTTTAGCAACACATGAAAGACAATGCAATTCATCTATAGGAAGTGGCTAGTAATGCATCTTTCCCTTTTTCATATATAGGGACTATGATCTGTGTCTTCCATTCTGGGACCAATTCCTGATGCATCTATATTCCATTATAGATTTCAAGAAGTACGGTAATTCTACGACATTGTCAAACATTGTTTTGTGTTATGGAACATGTGGTCTGATTCATTCCTCAGGCAGTGTTAGGGCTCTCTTTGATTACTGACGTAAACTCGCCAATACTGAACTGTGTAGTTAGCACATGTTGAGTTGCAAGAGTTTCCACTTGTTTCCTGATAAGCTTATTGCGAACACTTGGTGGGGCAATAAGGTCACAGAATTCTTCTATCCTCTCATATGATTATATATTATTGACTGCAGGGGCGATATTCCTAAATCTGTCGACCTTCTGCCATATCTCTGATGATTTAGTATTCTTGGTCAAACTGCTACAATATTTTATCCAGCTACTCTTCTTAATGGATTTCAGTATTTTTGTTTTTGTTTTCCCTGCTGTTGGTTTATAGAGCAAAAATCTGTTCACGTTAGGATGTTTAACATATCCACATAACTCTACCCTTCTGTCTTGTACTTCTTTATTGCAGTCTGCATTCTACCATGGATTACCCAGTTACCTTGCTTTTGTTGATAAATGTCGTTTTGGAATGGATTTATTTGCTGCATGATATATGCTGTTCTTTAGCTGCGTATAGGCTCTGTGTGAAGATTGTTTTTTCTCATATTGATTTTACTTGTAATTCAAGAATTTGGTGATATTTATACCAATCCGCATTGTTCATGTTCCAGGTCAATTTGTTGGCAACATATGCTCACTTGCTCTTCTCGCACTTTATATTCATAGTTATAGGGAAATGATCTGATACCATGGTATCCTGCAGAACAAACCACGCTGTGATTTGGTTCATACTAGGAAAAGCTAATGTTATATACACTGCCATTGTTCTCATCCATGGGCCTTGGTTTAATGTTACAGGTCCATCATTGTATATGATCATGCTGTAATCATAAATGCTAGATATTATGTATTCCCTTGCCTTATCATTCCTATGACACTCCCATACTGTGTGGTGGACATTGAAGTCCCCAAGTATTACGAAGGGTTTTGGCATATATTGCAACACTGTGTGCATGTGTTGTTCAAAATTCATATATGTTGGGGGACGATATACAGATGCAACTGATATTGGCATTTGTTAGTACTTACTTCTACTGCTGTTGCTTGAAAGTCAAGGATAGGTAGTGGTATGGTAATTGGTTTATAGTTGACTTTTCTACTAATCAATGTAGCTACTCTACCTTTTCCATCCGATTTCATTTGATATCCTCGTCATGTAATAGACATATTTAGTTTAATCCAGGTTTCACTTACAACAGCGTGAGAGTAGTCATTCCTATAAAGTTCATGTATTAGCGACTCTCTCTTAGCATGTAAGGATCTGGCATTGCACTGGAGAACTTTAAAATCCGCTGCCCGGTTCATATGAGTAGACCGTGAGTATATCGTATTTCCGTCGTGAACAATATTCATTTTTTGATACCATCGAAACAACCATACCGTGTATATTAGCTTGATCCAGACTATGTTTTTTCAATGATGGAACTGTGTTATCAGGTTCGTTGTTCCAGCCACTAACTGTACGATTATCGGATATAAGTGCCTGTTGTGGTAGGAGAGTATATGGTCGTGGTGTCTATGAATTCTCTTTAATAAGAGACATTGGTAAATTTATATTTGCAAAAAGAGGACTTGAAGTTGGCGTAGTCTTTATTTGTTTCAGCCTACTGTGATGAACAGTTGTTGTCAATCTGTGCTGAATACTTTTTATGTGGGGGGAGGGGGGGACTCTTTCTCAAAATCGAATTTACTTCTGCCAGCGTTCCCTGGCACAGCAGCATAAGGTCTTTGATTTACATAATCTTCAGCTTCCTTGAAGTATATATTTTGTGCCTAGCTGATACTTTTTTATCCGTTCTTTTTGAGGAATACTGGGCAAGACTTAATCTCTCGATGTTTGGTTCCCTTTACAGAGTTGCCACTAACAGTCCTTAAATTAATTGTCACTTATCAACCCAGGAGGCAATTGAAAATTGTCGTTTTACGTGCGTTCGTTCCACTAGGATACAAACTTACCCCCGCTGTTTAAAGCCACTCATTTATGGGCAACAGTGGCTGTGCTCTCCCAGTGTAAACCGAGAAGGTTCTGGTTCCTGGCTTTCATTAAACACCGATTGAGACTTTAACTCGACGGTACATAAATCACATACGATACACCACTGCCGGCCGCGGTGGCCGAGAGGTTCTAGGCGCTTCAGTCCGGAACCGCGCGACTGCTACGGTCGCAGGTTCGAATCTTTCCTCGGGTATGGATGTGTGTGAAGTTCTTAGGTTACTTAGGTTTAAGTAGTTCTAAGTTCTAGGGGACTGATGACCTCAGATGTTAAGTCCCATAGTGCTCAGAGCCATTTGAACCATTTGATACACCACTATCGCAGTAGAGCGTACCAATACTTCAGCAAACTGTTCAACAATCAATTACCTTACAGTGTGCGACGTATACCATCCACAAAATTATCGCAAACGCTCAGTTACTTTAGAATTCGCGTTCCTCGAAACACTACAGAATGCAATCACAACGACTTTCGAAGCCTTGCGCTCACCAGGAAGACCACTAACCGCCCTAACAGACGAGTTCCGCGACTCCATGCCACTCTATTGAGTACAAATACGGAACACAGCTGCTTCCTCAAATCAAGCGAAACGTTTCCTCAGCACGGTAGCCTGTCACCTTACAACCTCCCTGACTACCAATAAACTATAACTACGCCCTTCCAGTGACAAGTAACACATTCATCAAGTGCGATGTCGAAGCTAAACCTTTGCTGGGCTTACAACTAGAACAATCGCAAATTAAT
The DNA here is from genome assembly GCF_021461385.2 of Schistocerca piceifrons. Taxonomy (NCBI): domain Eukaryota; kingdom Metazoa; phylum Arthropoda; class Insecta; order Orthoptera; family Acrididae; genus Schistocerca; species Schistocerca piceifrons. The sequence continues at coordinate 106,298,591 of NC_060148.1, forward strand.
TGACCTCAGCGTACCCTAAACATCTCCTATGTAACAGCATAAACTCAAAGCAGACACACTGCATAACTGGTCTACAAAAACCGACCACGCTAACTTAGTGACCCAAAATTCGATCAAACTCTAGATCAATATCTCCGTTCAAACCGATCGACGATATTTGCGATCCCGACTAGATCAACCATCAATTGTCTTTCCCTGGGTGACTGTTATACGCTATGCCTAAGTAGAACTTTCAAAGAGCAACTCTCGCCTAGGGCTCTCGTGTAGGACGTAATTTCTGACACCCAGTAGCCTTACGGAAACCAATATTTCACGATACCATTGCAGTTACCAATTACCTACTTACTGTCCTGCGGCCCTCGCTGCATGGAACAGTGGCCAGCTGGGTGGGACGGTACCACCCTTGCTGCCGGCGCGTGGAGACTCCTTGCCGCATCTTGCTCCAAAGCGTCAAGCGCGCACGTTTGCTCCCTTTTCTACAACAATGTCACAGACAAAGATACTAGCTACAGAACACTGTTACATTTACAACCATTCTTCACGTATAAGCAACTTTCCAACCTCTACATTAATGCGTTGAAGCTACTAAAACCTCGTGACGTCACTCGAGAAAACCCATAGCAAATTGAATGCGAGTGCATGAAATAAAAATTTATCGCTATGAAGAATCAGTGTTTCTGTAACGATTGAAAATTGGACACATGTTATATGAAATGTTTTATTCGAATTGGTTTATACAACAACCACGTAAACTTTTCACCATTTCCCATGAGACGCCCTGTGCAGCTGTATACTGGAAGATAGCGAACAGCGTTCTATCGAGAACATTTAGAAGTAGCGGTATTACTGGCCTGCCAACGGGTTTGCCGTAGTGGTGGCGTCGGTTCCCGCCAGGTCGCCGAGGGCAGGCACTGTCGGCCTCGGCTGGCAACCCGGCTGCCTGCACGCCCGGGTCTGCCGGCTGCTGTCGGCCAGCGGGGAGCCTCCAGCGGCTGTGGGGCAGAGCTGAGGAGCCACCCGCCTGAGCAGCAGCGGCTCCGGTCTCGCAAACTGACAGCGGCCTGGAGAGCGATGCGCCCCTCCTTAACTGCGTGCTGTGGCGCCTGTGGGCCGAGGATGACACGGCGGTCGGTCGGTGCTGTTAAACCTTCAATGCCTGTTCCACCGACGTTCAGTTTAGTTTAGGTATTACACACTTGCAGATCGCATTCACCAATTTTATGAAGAGCTAAGACGGACAATAAACAGGTAAAGTTACATCTAAAATTTTTTTGTGCTGAATGAAAGTTTATTAACAGACCTATGCATAGAGGCGAGCTTATAAAAGCGTCAAGGTAAATGGGTGCCACGTGGAAAAAAAGGAGTTCTCAACCTAGTTAAGATAACCATTAACACTACATACACATTATATTTCAATGAATCTGCTTTATTCTGCTAATCACTTAACAAGACTGCAAAATCATAGGCAATATTCTGTGTTTCTTTTGCGTCGCACCAGAAAAACTATTGTGGCCTACATTCTGGAGGAAGGCATTTTTCCAGGCGTGGTCTTAACGAAAGCAGCATCACATTCTGTGCCTACCTCACTGCATGCTGGAAGTCCTCTGGACTCCAGCTGTGACAGCGCGTGCCCACAGTGAACGGCATGTCCTGAACTTCTGAGTGACATCCGTCTTGCCGTATGTAGAGGTTGCCCACACATCTGTGTACACTTCATGTAGAGCACTCAACCACAAAAGTCTGTCCTTGGACGTGAGCAACGCCGTACTGTATATTTCTGCAAAATTACAAAAACGGGCAATTATGTTTGGTTCGGAAGAATAAGAAGAAAGCAATTGCCTAGCTATCTGGTTGTAATTTTTGTACATACTCTTTCTATAGTGTGGCGGAAATGGAACTAATATCGGGTTCTAAGGGTAATTTTGCCGCGAGTTATACTTATTTCGGTGGAATATCGTCGAACAGCTTTAGATATACTGCGGTTTTCCATGCTACGGATTTCTTTAATGAACACGTAGCGTCCCTTACCTATACGTTCTCCATTACATCTTCGTTGCGCAAACAGGAATACCAGCAACGCATTATAAACCGTAAGCAAACTTCTTATTGCACTGTCAGCATAATATTAAGCTGATACTAAGATCGCAGACACGACCTGGCAAACTGAAATTGAAAAAATACATAATGCAATTTTGTCATATGATGACATGATGGAGACCGTGGCTGTTGTTTGAAGACAAATGTTGATGGTGTTAGGACAGCAACCAGCCACAAATTTACTTTCAGTTCCTTTATTCAAAGGGTAATGTTACCGGTTTAGAATATAGTTTTGATTCATCCTCAGACTATTTACACGCTTTCTTTATGACATGTGGTGTGTTTTTTACAGTTTAATTGTCCTAAAATATAAATAATACATAATTACAAACACACCACACACAGATGGTTTCGTTACAGATTTTCGTTGCATATGACTTACGTGAAACGTCGGTTTGGAGTGTTTGTTTCCATAAAATTTTTCCAACAAATGTAAATGCATTCCCATTGCATTCTCTTTGTTGCACACGTAAATTGTTCTCACTAAACACTTTGGATTTGTCACAGAAGATTTCTACAACGCACCACATGTTTTGATACATACAAAGAGATTACAATCATATGAGTATCACAGATGCTATGATGTATCGTAACATTTGATGGTGATGTCCTATGTTTGGAAAGGATCATATATTCATTTACACAACTGTAATGCCTTTTACACTAGTACAGAGACATTGAATTTTTGAGTTGATACTGTTAAATTAATTAAAAAGTTTTTATATATGTATATAGAACTATATAGGTAAAATAGTATATTATTTAATTACATTTAGCATCATGAGAAATATAGTAACATATAAATTTGCTACTTCATCTGCTGATAGGTGTACTAATATTATTTGCTTTGGAGGCTGGAAAGTAATTTTTGGAAATTTTTCAGGAAAGGAGTGTCAGCTAAGTCTGTTTGTTCGTTAAGGATATAGTCTGTGGTGCTGTTTTTGTGTGTGTGTATTTCTAATTCTTGTAATATATTCATAGTGGCTCTTTTTTTCTGCTAGATGCAAAATCTTTAAGTTGTCCTCAATGTTTCGCACTGAATGGTTTTCTTCAGCAATATGCAAATGCTGTTTTGTTCAAGTTACCAAGTCTTAGAGCATCAATATGTTCTTTGTATCTAATTTCAAAACTTCTGCCTGTCTGTCCAATGTAGAATTTTGGGCACGTGTCACATTTGAGTTTGTATATTCTTTATTTACGGTAGGGACTCTTGGAGGTATTTACATCATGGATTACTTTTTGTTGTAATTTATTATTCGTGGGAAAGCTGATTGCGATATTTTTCTTCTTTTTAAAAATGTTTGCTATTTTGTATCAAAGTGGGGCTATGTATGGCAGAGTAGCATGTTTAGGTTTGGCTTCAGTGGCACACTGATTTGGCTGCTGTGAAGTGGATCTGTGGTTTTGTCTGCATTTTGCTGTGCAGTTTTTCTGTTATTGTGGGTTTATATCCATTGCTATAAGCAACTGTTTTAATTATATTGATTTAATTTTGTTGGTCTGTGTCACTCATTGGTACTTTTTCAATTCGGTGTAGCATCGTTCTGAAATATGCTATTTTTTGTTGGTGGGGTGGGAAGATGAGTTGCCAATACTGACATCTGTGGTGGTAGGTTTTCTGCAAGTACGAATTTGATGTTTATTGTTACTATTGCAAATTTTCAGGTCAAGAAAGTTAATGCTTTTATTAGTTTCATGTTCAACTGTGAATTTAATATTTTTGTGCATTTTGCTTAGATCTGCTCCTAACGTATCTATTTCATTGCTTGTACCATCAACCATGGACCTTGCCGTTGGTGGGGAGGCTTGCGTGCCTCAGCGATACAGATGGCCGTACCGTAGGTGCAACCACAACGGAGGGGTATCTGTTGAGAGGCCAGACAAACATGTGGTTCCTGAAGAGGGGCAGCAGCCTTTTCAGTAGTTGCAGGGGTAACAGTCTGGATGATTGACTGATCTGGCCTTGTAACATTAACCAAAACGGCCTTGCTGTGCTGGTACTGCGAACGGCTGAAAGCAAGGGGAAACTACAGCCGTAATTTTTCCCGAGGACATGCAGCTTTACTGTATGATTAAATGATGATGGCGTCCTCTTGGGTAAAATATTCCGGAGGTAAAATAGTCCCCCATTCGGATCTCCGGGCGGGGACTACTCAAGAGGACGTCATTATCAGGAGAAAGAAAACTGGCATTCTATGGATCGGAGCGTGGAATGTCAGATCCCTTAATCGGGCAGGTAGGTTAGAAAATTTAAAAAGGGAAATGGATAGGTTAAAGTTAGATATAGTGGGAATTAGTGAAGTTCGGTGGCAGGAGGAACAAGACTTTTGGTCAGGTGATTACAGGGTTATAAATACAAAATCAAATAGGGGTAATGCAGGAGTAGGTTTAATAATGAATAAAAAAATAGGAGTGCGGGTTAGCTACTACAAACAGCATAGTGAACGCATTATTGTGGCCAAGATACACTCCTGGAAATGGAAAAAAGAACACATTGACACCGGTGTGTCAGACCCACCATACTTGCTCCGGACACTGCGAAAGGGCTGTACAAGCAATGATCACACGCACGGCACAGCGGACACACCAGGAACCGCGGTGTTGACCGTCGAATGGCGCTAGCTGCGCAGCATTTGTGCACCGCACCGTCAGTGTCAGCCAGTTTGCCGTGGCATACGGAGCTCCATCGCAGTCTTTAACACTGGTAGCATGCCGCGATAGCGTGGACGTGAACCGTATGTGCAGTTGACGGACTTTGAGCGAGGGCGTATAGTGGGCATGCGGGAGGCCGGGTGGACGTACCGCCGAATTGCTCAACACGTGGGGCGTGAGGTCTCCACAGTACATCGATGTTGTCGCCAGTGGTCGGCGGAAGGTGCACGTGCCCGTCGACCTGGGACCGGACCGCAGCGACGCACGGATGCACGCCAAGACCGTAGGATCCTACGCAGTGCCGTAGGGGACCGCACCGCCATTTCCCAGCAAATTAGGGACACTGTTGCTCCTGGGGTATCGGCGAGGACCATTCGCAACCGTCTCCATGAAGCTGGGCTACGGTCCCGCACACCGTTAGGCCGTCTTCCGCTCACGCCCCAACATCGTGCAGCCCGCCTCCAGTGGTGTCCGACAGGCGTGAATGGAGGGATGAATGGAGACGTGTCGTCTTCAGCGATGAGAGTCGCTTCTGCCTTGGTGCCAATGACGGTCGTATGCGTGTTTGGCGTAGTGCAGGTGAGCGCCACAATCAGGACTGCATACGACCGAGGCACACAGGGCCAACACCCGGCATCATGGTGTGGGGAGCGATCTCCTACACTGGCTGTACACCACTGGTGATCGTCGAGGGGACACTGAATAGTGCACGGTACATCCAAACCGTCATCGAACCCATCGTTCTACCATTCCTAGACCGGCAAGGGAACTTGCTGTTCCAACAGGACAATGCACGTCCGCATGTATCCCGTGCCACCCAACGTGCTCTAGAAGGTGTAAGTCAACTACCCTGGCCAGCAAGATCTCCGGATCTGTCCCCCATTGAGCATGTTTGGGACTGGATGAAGCGTCGTCTCACGCGGTCTGCACGTCCAGCACGAACGCTGGTCCAACTGAGGCGCCAGGTGGAAATGGCATGGCAAGCCGTTCCACAGGACTACATCCAGCATCTCTACGATCGTCTCCATGGGAGAATAGCAGCCTGCATTGCTGCGAAAGGTGGATATACACTGTACTAGTGCCGACATTGTGCATGCTCTGTTGCCTTTGTCTATGTGCCTGTGGTTCTGTCAGTGTGATCATGTGATGTACCTGACCCCAGGAATGTGTCAATAAAGTTTCCCCTTCCTGGGACAATGAATTCACGGTGTTCTTATTTCCATTTCCAGGAGTGTAGATACGAAGCCCACACCTACTACAGTAGTACAAGTTTATATGCCAACTAGCTCTGCAGATCATGAAGAAATTGATGAAATGTATGACGAGATAAAAGAAATTATTCAGGTAGTGAAGGGAGACGAAAATTTAATAGTCATGGGTGACTGGAATTCGTCAGTAGGAAAAGGGAGAGAAGGAAACATAGTAGGTGAATATGGATTGGGGGGAAGAAATGAAAGAGGAAGCCATCTGGTAGAATTTTGCACAGAGCATAATTTAATCATAGCTAACACTTGGTTCAAGAGTCATAAAAGAAGGTTGTATACCTGGAAGAATCCTGGAGATACTAAAAGGTATCAGATAGATTATATAATGGTAAGACAGAGATTTAGGAACCAGGTTTTAAGTTGTAAGACATTTCCTGGGGCATATGTGGATTCTGACCACAATCTATTGGTTATGAGCTGCAGATTGAAACTGAAGAAACTGCAAAAAGGTGGGAATTTAAGGAGATGGGACCTGGATAAACTGAAAGAACCAGAGGTTGTAGAGAGTTTGAGGGAGAGCATAAGGGAACAATTGACAGGAATGGGGGAAAGAAATACAGTAGAAGAAGAATGGGTAGCTCTGAGGGATGAAGTAGTGAAGGCAGCAGAGGATCAAGTAGGTAAAAAGACGAGGGCTAATAGAAACCCTTGGGTAACAGAAGAAATATTGAATTTAATTGATGAAAGGAGAAAATATAAAAATGCAGTAAATGAAGCAGGCAAAAAGGAATACAAACGTCTCAAAAATGAGATTGACAGGAAGTGCAAAATGGCTAAGCAGGGATGGCTAGAGGACAAATGTAAAGATGTAGAGGCTTGTCTCACTAGGGGTAAGATAGATACTGCCTACAGGAAAATTAAAGAGACCTTTGGAGAGAAGAGAACCACTTGTATGAATATCAAGAGCTCAGATGGCAACCCAGTTCTAAGCAAAGAAGGGAAAGCAGAAAGGTGGAAGGAGTATATAGAGGGTCTTTACAAGGGCGATGTACTTGAGGACAATATTATGGAAATGGAAGAGGATGTAGATGAAGATGAAATGGGAGATAAGATACTGCGTGAAGAGTTTGACAGAGCACTGAAAGACCTGAGTCGAAACAAGGCCCCGGGAGTAGACAACATTCCATTAGAACTACTGATGGCCTTGGGAGAGCCAGTCATGACAAAACTCTACCATCTGGTGAGCAAGATGTATGAGACAGGCGAAATACCCACAGACTTCAAGAAGAATATAATAATTCCAATCCCAAAGAAAGCAGGTGTTAACTATCAGTTTAATAAGTCACAGCTGCAAAATACTAACGCGAATTCTTTACAGACGAATGGAAAAACTGGTAGAAGCGGACCTCGGAGAACATCAGTTTGGATTCCGTAGAAATGTTGGAACACGTGAGGCAATACTAACCTTACGACTTATCTTAGAAAAAAGGTTAAGAAAAGGCAAACCTACGTTTCTAGCATTTGTAGACTTAGAGAAAGCTTTTGACAACGTTAACTGGAATACTCTCTTTCAAATTCTGAAGGTGGCGGGGGTAAAATACAAGGAGCGAAAGGCTATTTACAATTTGTACAGAAACCAGATGGCAGTTATAAGAGTCGAGGGCCATGAAAGGGAAGCAGTGGTTGGGAAAGGAGTGAGACAGGGTTGTAGCCTCTCCCCGATGTTATTCAATCTGTATATTGAGCAAGCAGTAAAGGAAACAAAAGAAAAATTCGGAGTAGGTATTAAAATTCATGGACAAGAAGTAAAAACTTTGAGGTTCGCCGATGACATTGTAATTCTGTCAGAGACAGCAAATGACTTGGAAGAGCAGTTGAACGGAATGGACAGTGTCTTGAAAGGAGGATATAAGATGAACATCAACAAAAGCAAAACGAGGATAATGGAATGTAGTCAAATTAAATCGGGTGATGCTGAGGGGATTAGATTAGGAAATGAGACACTTAAAGTAGTAAAGGAGTTTTGCTATTTAGGGAGTAAAATAACTGATGATGGTCGAAGTAGAGAGGATATAAAATGTAGACTGGCAATGGCAAGGAAATCGTTTCTGAAGAAGAGAAATTTGTTAACATCGAGTATAGATTTAAGTGTCAGGAAGTCGTTTCTGAAAGTATTTGTATGGAGTGTAGCCATGTATGGAAGTGAAACATGGACGATAACCAGTTTGGACAAGAAGAGAATAGAAGCTTTTGAAATGTGGTGCTACAGAAGAATGCTGAAGATAAGGTGGGTAGATCACGTAACTAATGAGGAGGTATTGAATAGGATTGGGGAGAAGAGAAGTTTGTGGCACAACTTGACTAGAAGAAGGGATCGGTTGGTAGGACATGTTTTGAGGCATCAAGGGATCACAAATTTAGCATTGGAGGGCAGCGTGGAGGGTAAAAATCGTAGAGGGAGACCAAGAGATCAATACACTAAGCAGATTCAGAAGGATGTAGGTTGCAGTAGGTACTGGGAGATGAAGAAGCTTGCGCGGGATAGAGTAGCATGGAGAGCTGCATCAAACCAATCTCAGGACTGAAGACCACAACAACAACAACCATCAAAAAGCAAGATTGTATCATAAACATATCTTCTGTAGTAGATTATTTTGTTTGAGATGTGCTGGTTGGTTGAGAAGAATTTTTGTTCTATATGGTTGATGTAAATGTCAGCCAATATCCCAGCTAAGCTACTTCCCATTGCCAAACCATCATATTGCTGGTACAGTTTGTTGTTGAAGCTAAAATAATTATGCTCTAGAATAAGTGAAAGTATTTCTAAGAGTTCACAGATCACAAATTTTCTTATATTTAAGCAGATTGTTTCTTATAATGTTAATAGTCTCTTTGACAGGGATGTTCATGTACAGGTTGACTATGTCTGGTGATGCTAATTTAGCTGTTGGTGGAATGTGGATGTCTTTAATTAAGTTTATGAGTTCATGTGTGTTATGTACGGCGTAGTTATTTTCAAATGTATCGTATTTGGTAATGAGGTCTTTTAATTTATGGCTCATGAAGTATGCAGGGCTGTTTCTTGAGTTAACATACGTGCGAATGGAACATTTTTTTATGAACCTTTGGCTGTGCACACAGTTTTGGTGCTGAGGGATTCATTGCTATGCAGTTACGTATTTCATATTTGTTCAGTAAAACATATCACAATCAGTTTTCCACAAATAATAAATTACAAAAAAACGTAATCCATGATGTAAATACCTCCAAGAGTCCCTTACGTGTGCAACAATAAGAATGCAGTGGGAATGCATTTACATCTGTTGGTAGAATGTTATGTAAACAAACACTCCAAACCAACGTTTCACGTAAGTCATATGCAACGAAAATCTGTAACGTAACCATCTGTGTGTGGCGTGTTTATAATTATGTATTATTTATATTTTAAAACAATTAATCTGTAAAAAACACACCACATGTCATAAAGATGGCGTGTAAACCGCCTGAGGATGAATCACAACGATTCGAAACCGGTAACAGTACCCTCTGAATAAAGGAACTGAAAGTAAATTGGTGGCTGGTTGCTGTCCTAACACTATCAACATTTGTCTTCAAAAATACATAATTTTTTACTTTTGATTTGGTTCAGTATCATGCAGGTTGACGTGCTCTCATATTTTTGAGCAGTTCTCAATCGTAAGACATTCGCTTCATTGTCGCCAGTTTTGTTACCGAAATCTATCGCAGCTACATTCTATTTAGTAGCTTACATGTCTGTTTGCCGGGAGAGCGTGTATCCTTGACACGCCACATGGTATCAGTCTTTCTTATAACGAAATTTGCTCAGACAGAGAGCAGCTCGTAGACTTTTGTTGCTGATTTCCACTATTTACGCTTTTGTGTAGGTCGATGTTAATTTTCCTCCATCGTAAGTTGTTTACTCAGGTCTGCTGTGAGCGATGTTTTTGGTACACGGCGTCTGATCGCTCGCAGCGCAGCCACAGGACGGGTGCCACGTCAACTGTCACCACTGATACAGCACGTCGCAACGTCCCACGTCCGAGTCACGTGAACATCCAGTAGGTACAATCAATTGTGTACGGTAAAACAGCTCCTTATTGGACCTCCATACATAATGTTGGCATTTAAAGCCGCGATCCCTAGAACAACACCGTGTTGAACCAGAAGATATGGTGTGTGGACAGGTTTGAGCAGAGGTAGAACAAGTGGACAGAGGCAGTAGTTCAGTAGTAAGTTTCAAAAACAAAATGCAAGCAGAACAACAAATGTTGTAGAATTTTGGAACACGTATTATGATCGAGTGTAATGACTTTTCTGGAAACTAGAAATCTACTCTGTAGAAATCAGCATGGGTTTAGAAAAAGACGATCGTGTGAAACACAGCTCGCGCTATTCGTTCGCGAGACTCAGAGGGCCATAGACACGGGTTCCTAGGTAGATGCCGTGTTTATTGACTTCCGCAAGATACAGTTCCCCACAGCCGTTTAATGAACAAAGTAAGAGCATATGGACTATAAGACCAATTGTGTGATTGGATTGAAGAGTTCCTAGATAACAGAACACAGCATGTCATTCTCAATGGAGAGAAGTTTTCCGAAGTAGGAGTGATTTCAGGTGTGCCGTAGGGGAGTGTCGTAGGACGGTTGCTATTCACAATATATATAAATCATCTTGCGGATAACATGAGGCTTTTTGCGGATGATGCTGTAGTACATCGAGAGATTGCAACAATGGAAAATTGTACTGAAATGCAGGAGGAACTGCAACGAGTTGACGCATGGTGCAGGGAATGGCAATTGAATCTCAATGTAGACAAGTGTAATGTACTGCGACTACATCGAAAGAAGGTTTCTTTATCATTAAGCTACAATATAGCAGGTCAGCAACTGGAAGCAGTTAATTCAATAAACTATCGGGGAGTACGCATTAAGAACGATTTAAAATGGAATGACCAGATGCCAGATGCCAGACTGAGATTCATTGAAAAAATCCTAAGGAAATGCAGTCCGAAAACAAAGGAAGTAGGTTACAGTACACTTGTTCGCCCACTGCTTAAATACTGCTCACCGGTGTGGGATCGGTACCAGATAGGGTTGATAGAAGAGATAGAGAAGATCCAATGGAAAGCAGCGTGCTTCGTTACAGAATCGTTTAATAATCGCGAAAGAGTTACGGAGGTGGCAGATAAAGTCCAGTGGAAGACTCTGCAAGAGAGACGCTCAGTGGCTTGGTGCAGGCTTTTGTTGAAGTTTCGAGAACATACGTTCACCTAGGAGTCACGTAGTATATTGCTCCCCTCTACGTATATCTCGCGAAGAGACCATGAGGATAAAATCAGAGAAACTAGAGCCCACACAGAGGCATAGCGACAGTTTTTCTTTCCACGAACAATGGAATAGAAGGGAGAACCGATAGAGGTACTCAAGGTACCCTCCGCCACACACCGTCAGGTGGCTTGCGGAGTATGGATGTGGATGTAGATGTAGAATTGGAATAGGATCATAAATGCAGTGAATGGAAAGAAAACTTTATTGCGACAGCACCCTAAAGCCTTTAAGTATTTTCTAATACGGTTTGCAACAGCACAGAAACTGAAAAATTAGAAAAAGGCGTAAAACAGTTTCATTTCGCAAACATTACATTGTGAATACAGTCCACGTTTGCCCGTGGAAATGTAGCAGCCGTCTCAAGCCTAGCGCCTACTCAGCCGGCAACCGGCAACACAGTTGTGTCGTGCGGGCGTGCGTCTCGCAGGGGACAGCTCGGCTCCGCAGACAGCAGGCGAGGGGCGGCCGGGCTGCAGCCGGCCAGTGCTCGCCGGCCCCGCACGCCTTCTCTGCGGCCGGAAGCAGCGCCTGCAGCGTCCTGGTGCCTGACCAGTGTTCAGCTCAGTGCCCAGGCTGAGCCCGACCAGGGCACTCTGAGTTAGTTTCCTGGGCCAGACGCCGGCAGCGAACGCGTTCCCGCAGTCGGTATCTCACTCTGTTGCCACTGCTACGACGCAAACGTCGCCTTCGCCTCCAGGAGCTGCCAGCTACGGAGCTGCACCATCGAGGCTTCCGTACCGGAGAGACATGTTGGTAGTATTCGTGTTTGTTTTCCGCTGGCAACTCACCTACATCTGCAGCTACATGGATACTCTGCAGGCGGCCGCGACCGGGATGGCCGAGCGGTTCTACAGTCTGGAACCGCGCGACCGCTACGGTCATCGAACCACCTTCGCAATTCTCTATTATTCCAATCTCGTATAGCGTGCGGAAAGAATGAACACCTATATCTTTCCGTACAAGCTCTGATTTCCGTTATTTCATCTTGGTCATCGTTCCACCCTATGTAGGTCGATGTCAACAAAATATTTTCGCATTCGGAGGAAAAAGTTGGTGATTGGAATTTCGTGAGAAGCTTCCGTCGCAACGAAAAACGCCTTTCTTTTAATGATTTCCATCCCAAATTCTGTATCATTTCTGTGACTCTCTCTCCCATATTTTGCAATAACACAAAACGTGCTGCCTTCCTTTGAACGTTTTCGATGTACGCCGTCAGTCCTACCTGGTAAGGATCCCACACCGTGCAGCAGTATTCTAAAAGAGGAGGGACAAGCGTAGTGTAGGTTGTCTCCTTAGTAGGTCTGTTACATTTTCTAAGTGTCCTGCCAATAAAACGCAGCCTTTGGTTAGCCTTCCCCACAACATTTTCTATGTGTTCTTTCAAATTCAAGTTGTTCATAGTTGTAATACTGCATGGGGTCTTAATTAAAGATATTAATGAATAAATGCAATAATTGTAGTAGCTGTGTGACCGGTTACGAAGTCTCGTAACTGGTTGGCCCTGACTAGTAATAGCACGCAATCTGACTGCATAAAATAAAAATAAAGAATGAATGAATGTCATTTTCACGACACAAGCTGTATGGAAGACGAAACGAGTTGTCTGTCGACTTTCGCGATCACTCGGTCACAACACGCGAGGCGAACGTGACGTTCACAACAACAGTCATCTGCAGTGGAGGCTGACTGGAAGTTACGGTTTTTGTTGATTGCAGGGTACGTCAACCTAAAGTTACATCCTTCAGAAATGTGTCAAGTTCTGCACTGATGTGGACGCAGCTGTCGATAAAGGAGAGATTAAAATGTTGGCAAGAATTAGCTCCGAACCATACTGAGAAAATTGTGCCAACTGTTTTTGGTAAAACGCCTTCATCAACAGCGAAAGTGAGAAGACGTATAGATTTAAAAGTAAAAAAAAAAAAAAAAAAAAAAAGAACGGTGCAGCCAACCAGCAATGAATCCAATAACGTGTGTATTCGACTGTGTTCATTACAGTGTCTCAACAAGATAAAACTTGTTTATAGAAACTCTAAGAACTAGCGTCAGGAGTTTGTCTGTAGCTAGGAAGGGCGGGCAGCCACTCCAACAGGCGAGGTAAGGCAGCAGCTCGCTCACCTGATGTCCCACGAGCAAATGCTGTTTCAAAACACCAACACAATCAAGATCTCTAGAAAACGAGTCGCTATTAGTAAAAATTTGTTATCATAAAATGATGAAAAACTTAATATTCGTGGTTAAAAATGCACTTTAATTGGAGACGTTTATTTGGGTAAGAATCTGCCTAGAAGAACTAGCTCGTAAGTTGTCATTTATACACTTTATATGTAGTTACCTTTCATATATTACAGATTACGTTATCTTTTAATTGTGTTGCAAATTAGTGAGTTGGTTGTATAATTCATATTTTCAATAATGATTTGGTTTGCGAGATGATCAATGTGTGTGTGAATGTACATTTGCATTTGCAAGTTTCACGTTTAATTTGTAAATTACTGACAATGACAACTCACAGCTGAGAGAGAGAGAGGGAGAGAGAGAGAGAGAGACAGAGACAGAGAGCTGCTATATGTACACAACATCAAATATTACAGAACATACTTCTATTAGCTTAACAGAGAAGTCCCAGGACCTTTTTACAGACGTAAAGGCGAGAACAATTTTTGGATGTGGCAGGACGCGAATCATCCCCATAGTTAGCCTGTGCTCAGTACCTCAGCGCTCATAACCGCTGCCTGACAATGAACTGCTGGAACAATACAAAGAAAACAGCCCTCGGTCACTATTTTTAACGAATAAACCGGGTTTCAACATTGCTAGGAGCGTCTTCCTCAGAATTTAAATCAAAGAATGGTCTATAAGATGGTCACAGAATTATGACTAAAAACGTATGGTACAGAATATAAGTACGGAATCATTGTGAAAGACTGGCAGTACTTATATGTCATTTATAAAATAATAAACATGCCAAAAGGGCTTTAGTCACAAAGAAATTTAAGGTAAAGACAACTGTGATGGCGAGCCACTAAGGGCTGCTCGTTACTAGCGTGGTGCAGGTTGCAAAACGGACTGAGGTTAAAAATAATGACCGAGGGCTGTTTTCTTTCTATTGTAACTATTCACGGTCTCTGAAAGTGCTGCTGCAAGTTCAGTCTTCTTACCAAAACTTTAATGAAGGCTTTAACAGCCGATACGTCCTTATATGACGTTCACTTATAACAAATCTGAAAGAAAGTGACGTGTTTTTACAAATCTTCAGTGTACCGTTACCTTGAAACGGTACACTTTTATAGTACGCAATTTGGGATGCGAAGTCCACTACGGTATCTAGTAGCACCCCCCACCGAACGCTGACAAGTCTAATAGCAGCTCCTGCGGTCTTCGATAGCTGCCTGTGACGTCAAAACCACGTCACGTCTGCACGGTATAGGTTAGCCCTGTCTTAACTGGGCAGGGGAGTCAATTAACGCCCTACTCCCACCTGCTGAGATTCTCTGCCGCTCGGTGCTGGCTGCTCACGTGCACACGGCGACCGGACAGCAGGGGGGCGTTTACGGACGTGTCGCCATGTTTCAAGGGCGAGGAGGGCGCGGGAGAGCGGCGGGACTCGCCACACGACGAACTGCTCTTGATGGAGGTACACCCGAACAACAAACAATACACACAATTCGTAATCTCAAACTATCCCAAAATGTGAGGCAATATTTGTCAAAGGTAAAGAAAACATTACTCTATCTGACTAGTTTGTTTAGCGTACCCCCTTGTCATTACGCCGCAATATTTTTTTCGTAATTGTGAAACATACTGTCAAACGGTACGAAACAAACGAAATTCACTGTAATGACCCTTTCATATTCTGACCCATAAAATCATAATTCTATTGGATAAATCGAAATCTCGCTGATCATGTACCTTGTGTACAAGTAAAACATAAAAAATCAATAGCTGTGCTGGAGTGCGTCACTAAAATGAAAACCAACTGCCGGCCAGTCTATGGCAAGGGTGAATTTTGCTAGTTTCTGTCCCTAGGCAGAGAAAAATATTTTCACCCTTCATTTCGACATAAATTCACCACCTGGTAACGTACATGTGTGTGTGACTTAATACTACGACTGCTGCTGCCGCTAATAATAATAATATAATAAATACGTACTTCCTGAACTCTTCACATTCAAGTCAGGCAAAGTCGTTTATTTTGTCCCTTGTTTATAGCAAATTCGTCGATCACATCTTCACATTCTGGTTGCTGTGTTACGCCAGGGTTCACTCAGAGGATGGCAACACTGTTGACCCAACCCTGCGACGTGGACGACCGCAAGTAACTGCCGAGTCTTTCGAGCAGTGAGAAAGAGTGCTCCGGGTGTTCACGCAACACTCTACACAGAGGACTTGGGGAGCAGGTTTTAATTTTGTTGCTCTTCACGCACGCTTTAAAATGAATAACCTCATCACTCAGTTGTACCAGTTGACCTTTACAATCCATTCGCTGTTTTCTAGCACATTTCAATAATTCATTGTTGTCTCAATCAGAAAAATTACTTACAAACTCAATATTGCTTAGCACATCTATTTTTGCAAACTTTTACAAACTTTCCTCGTTCTTTGTTACCTTGCCTTTCAACAGTTTCAGGTACTGAGAACCAGTTACTCTTCCCTGACTATCAACTTATTAGTGAAACTGGTACACCTTGTAAGGTGGCAGAATAAATGGTCAGATTCACACCTCACAGAAGACCTTTACAAATCGGATTGAAAAGTTGAAGATGACACCTAACGTAAATCGGCAGTTATTAGAACATTTGCCTATCAATATGTAATGCAAAAACGGATGACAGCCAATCGACTGTAATTAACACACAATTCCTATACAATGTGTGCCTTTGAGCGGAAGGTAGAACAGGGAACTCGAGTCAAGTCGCTTTTAGTTTTGAAAAGCCAGCTCTACAATCGTGTAGTGATGCTGCACTGCTGGAGTTACGCTGGAAACCACTTAAAGGGGTGGCAGGAAGGAGGGCAGCGACCCCGGAACAGGTGATTCAAGCCAGAGGCCTGTCTGTAGCGAGGCACGAGGCATCTGCTCAAGGGCGTAGAAGAAGCCTTAGAAAACTGCTTTTTGGAATTCTAATGGGATACAAACAAAAGCAAGTGACACATTTTCGTCCAGCGAGTGCAAGACATGGAAATGTCAATGTACTTTAGGCATCTAGAACGGGCACAAAACGTCCGATTGGCGGAGGCACGCTAAGAAGGAGAAAAATACTAGTGTTTCGACGCAGTTTGATAGAAGGGACATTGTGATTGGTAGAAGGTGTCTGTACAAAATAAGAGGAAAGCTCCTATTGGTTGAAAAAAGCCGTGACGTGAAAAAGGAACCCAAGGGGATGGATGCAGTTCTGCCATGAGTAGGACATGAGAGAGATTTTTAGGGGGGGGACTGTTGTCTGGTCTGGTGTCAAGTGCAGAACGGAGCACTTGACGCTCTGTACGATGCAGAGAAGAAATTTGTGTGGACGCTGCGTTCACAGTGGCTGCACTCCAGCTAAAGAGTCAGCTGTGGCAACGTTTGTCTCCAACCGTGGAGAAACGAACCAGCCAAGTAGCGAGAACTGAGAGTGCTCTATAATATGCATGCTACTCCAACCATGTGCGTGTATATCGCCACATAATAAGACTAGGGCTGAGTACATGTTTTCTCACATAACGAGAAACATAGGGAAGGTTTCTGCTGGAAAGTTCAGCAAAGGCCAGATTAGTTTTGTAGGCATTTCAGTGTGAGAGGGCGGCCTTGCAGGCAGCAGCACGTCGCAGCTTAAGGTAAATGCTGCGTACAGAGGCGTAAACTTTGTCGGTTCACCAGCTTGCGTCCACTGTAAACTCGAGCGGCTTTGGGTAATCTTCCGCTCAAATTTGTCACTTGACTAACCATCCACCGTAGACTTGAGTGTCATCCTAAATAGTACCGACCTTTGAACTGGAATCGGACGATTTTCGTACTACTGACGAATATCATAATGTATGTGTAGGAACAGTTTTGTAAAGAAACGTCTAATTAAACTTTCATATTATTGTGCTTAGGATTAAGGTAAAGAAACTTCGAATTAAACTTCCATAATATTGTATTTAGGATTAATGTGCTTTCAGAGAGTTAACATTTAACATTGTTGTGTATAATCTTATATTACTTTTTGATGTTTGCAAGATGTGTTATGCATTACGCTGTTTTTATGTTGGCGAGTTAAATGTGTGAAAAGCTGTAATTTTGGTGAGATATATTGCGACATTAAACTTGTCATTTCCCCTCACACAGTGCTTCCCTTACAACCTGCCGAATTTCTTGTAGGGCCCCCGCCAGCACGCAGAAGTGTCGCTGCACTACGTTGCGTGGACTCCACTACTGCCTGAAGCTGTGCTGGAGGGAACTGCAAGGGTCTCCGTAAATCCCTAAGAGTATAAACGGGTGGAGACCTCTTCTGAATAGTGCGTTGCAAAGCACCCCTGAAATGCTTAACAATTTTTCGTCTCGGGAGAGTATGGTGACCAGCGGAAGTGTGTAATCTCAGAACAGTGTTCCTGAAGCCACTATTTAGCAATTCTAGACGTGTGAGGTGTCACATTGTCCTGCTGGAATTGCCCAAGTCCGTCCGAATGCACAATGGGCATGAATGGATGCAGGTGATAAGACAAGATGCTTATGAACATGTTGTAGTGGTACATAGGTGTAACCTTACATAGTATCTATAAAAGGCTCTGTGCAGCGATCATAAACTGAAGAAAAGACTGCAATGCAGTTAACAGTGTGTGAGTGGGTAAGCGGGAGTGGAGGGTCAGTCCTTGAGTTGAAGTCCCGTCTGCGAGCGGCTAGAGACGGTTGCTCGGTAGCGAGGCCGGAGTGTAGGCGTAATGGCGCACAGTATTGCATTTCTGTGGAGTGTTTATAAATGCTGGTTTACAAACTGGTGTTGTAATTAATTAAAACTCACAAACATGATAGTGATTTTGTATGTAAGAACGACGTGTCAGTGTTAAAATAAATTTATATTTTTAGGTAATAAAGAGCAAACGATGAATGCACCAGGAAGCAAGCTTTCTGGGCTTAAAACAGAGAAAGAAATAAGAATAAAATTGAAGAAAGAAATAAATCGGCTTCTAAGATGAGAAGATGGCTTCACAAAGCACACGTATCATCAAGCCCCTCTGATACTTCTGATATTATGATTTCAGGTACTTCGAACAATTCTTGTAATTTGGACAGTAAGATAATTCGACTGAACAGTCGAAGATTCAGGTCTCAGATAACGGTAAACAGACTTCATCGTCAGTACTATCTCAGGAGCAACATGCCGCTGAGCTAGCATTTGTTGACTTATTGCAGACAGGTAGCAAAGACAGAATTATAAATCTAATGGACCCACGCACATGGCCGGACCACGAAAAAATTGCAAATCAACAGAGGTCATTCGTCAGCAAACGAGCTGTATTACTAAATGATAAACAACCAGAAAACAACGTTTAGGTCCACTGAATGCAACGGTAGTCACTTGACATATCACATGTTGCTGGGAACAATGGCAAATCAGGAAAATATTGGAAGACCCTGACTTGTTTGTTCGAAAGCAGAAAATGCAGAGCTTACTGTACTGATCGCAAGCTGTACGGCAGCTCTTCTACATCGGCCCTGTGTAGGGAGGGTCTCGTGAATTGGAAAACAGCTTCAGCGAGATTGTCTGAGCACGAAGCCTCACAAACTAACAATATTTTATAAAATGGAAGACCCGTTTGATGTAAATGAAATCGTGTCAGGGCATCGACCGCGAGATCGCGAAAATAATTCACTGTGAGAAATCGAAAACGGAGACATATTCTGCGCGTAATAACGAACGTTGTCATGTATCTTGGCACAAACTGTCTTGGCTTTAGAGGTTCTGAAGAAACACGCAGTCATCTCGCTGAAAATTTTCCTCAAACTAGTAAAGCAACTTTTCTTAATTTTATAATCCTGTTCGACAAATTCAATCCTACTATCAAGTATCAGTTAGATCACGTAAAAAGGCAAAGGGTATCCTATTTGTCGAAGTCAATGCAAAATGAAATCATCCATATAATGGCAAACAAAGTTCGAAATACCATTATCAATGAGATCAAGGAGGCCAACAATTTCACCACCATATTTGACTGCACTCCAAATGTATCTCACGCACAACAAATGAGTAAAGTGAAACGTTATATAAAAATAACAGAAGCTGGATGTAAAATAAAGGAAGTTGATGGGGAGACTGGATAATACATCAAAAAGTGAATACTATAAATACTATAAGCCGATGGTTTGGATGTGCAAAAATGTCGTAATCAGTCTTACGATAATGCGTCTAATATGGTCGCCATATGTAAAGAAGTCCAATCCAGAATCATGGGAATGAACGAACTTGCAGAGTTTGTACCACGTGTGTCACACTCCTTAAAATTTCAGGGGGTTGCATTCTGCGCCATCGTGTCCACAAACGGTTAGCCTATTTGGGGTTGTGTCGGCAGCTCGTGGTCTTGTGGCTAGAGTTGCTGCCTCAGGATCACAGGGTCCCAGGTTCGAGTCCCGGCCGCGTTGGGGATGTTCTCTGCCCGGGGATTGGGTGTTTGTGCTGTCCTTATCATTTCATCATCATCATCATCATCATCATCATTCGTGCAAGTAACTGAATTGGACTGTGTAAACATTGGGACTTTGTATGGGCGCTGATGACCATGCAGTTGAGTGCCCACAAATCAAACATCATCATTATCATCATATTTGGGGTTGTACAGAAGCTTGATTGCATTTTGGTGGATCCAACATGCGGTGGAAATTAATGCAAAAGTGTACAAAAACCAACTTAAAAAGAAGTAATCAGACAAGATGATCGGCTGACGCCTAGCTGTAACAGCTCTAATAAATAATTCATATGTTGTCAACGCTCTGGAATAAACTGAAGACTCTTCTCTTGCCGCAGAATTAAAGTATGAAGGTGGTCATCTACAACATGGATTTTATATTTGTCCTCAACTTCACAATTTGGGCTGGTATTCTTCCAGAGATAAGGGAAATCAGAGCTCGCACAGAAGGATGTAGGTGTTCGTTTTTCTCAGTGCTCTGTTCGATACTGGAATAATAGAGAATTATTGTGAACGTGGATCGATGCACCCTCTGCCAGGCACTTAACTGTGATGTGCAGATTATCCATGTATACGTAGATGCAGAAAGCAAACGAGCTGCCAGAAAGAGGAGGCAACACGACGAAATCCGCGAGTGCGAATCATGAACACTAGACCCAACTAACCTGTTTTTCAGAGACATCAAAGTAACAGTTGACAAAATTTGAACGTAAACTGAAACAAGGGTAGTCAGCGCAAAGGGCCTACATAAAAATTTCGCCTTCCTCAGTGGTCACACAGTGGCAGACTGAGGGTCTGCAAAAAAGTGAGTCGATCCAATACGAAAATATTCGAAAGACTTGATTGAAGCTGATGTTTGGCAGGAACCCACCCTATTCAAGAAGTTAGTGACTAAAATTAATGAATAATCAATTGCGTTCGTCTGTTACAACATCTGTGCAAGCATGACTTGCGAGAAGGTTTTCCTGGAAGCAGTTTTTTCCTTACATCAGTGCAGCTTTACGCATGCACTGCACTGCACGTCACTGCTGACATCAGTAAGCTGTGAACGAAGCTGCAGCAAACTGAAAACAATTAAAAGCTATCTGCGTTCGGCAGCGATTGAGGAACGTCTGCCTGGCCTCCCAGTCCTAGCCGCTGACAATAAAATTGCCTATGAGGCGGACTTTCATGAGGTAATAGGTTCTTTTGCATTAAGGAAAGCACAGAAGAAGAAATTGCTGGAACCTAAGGATTGAAGAAATGTGTACTGTATTGCTTGTCTCTAGTCTTTGCTGGTTTTGTGTTACCTGTATTCAATTTTATTTCACACAAAAGAGAAAGTTATTAGCTAATAGGCAATGATGAGTGCAAGTTTTCTGAAGAGTTGTTATTCTTCCGTCACAAATAATCCCACCCAGTATTATTTGTGAGTGTTTATTTGAAGGGGGCTTGGATGTCAAAGAGGCCGACTGGGAGCAGGAAAGGCACCAAAGGACATTTTGATTTCCACTAACCTGAATGTACACACATCAAAAAAAGTTTTGCACCACCTCGGTTCCGAGAGTTCCGGAACCTGTACAGAATATTGGAATAGAGATTAACATAAACATCGTTTCCACCCTTTTTATTGCTCATGAAAACCACTCATTGCATGTTGTACCACCATACAGCGAAATGTTCAGAAATGGTGGTCCTGATTGCTGTACACACTGGTACCTCTAATACCCAGTAGCACGTCCTCTTGCATCGATGCATGCCTGTATTCGTCGTGGTATACTATCCACAAGTTCATGAAGGCACTGTTGGTCCAGATTATCCCACTCCTCAACGGGATTCGGCGTAGATCCGTGAGAGTGGTTGGTGGGTCACACAGTCCATAAACAGCCCTTTTCAATGTATCCCAGGGTACATGTGTGTAGAACGTGCTGGCCACTCTAGTCGAGCGATGTCGTTCTCCTGAAGGATTCGCAAGATGTGCCCGATGGGGCCGCCAGTTGTCGGCCATGAAGACGAACGCCTCGCCAATACGCTGCCAATATCGCTGCACTATCGATCGGAGGATGGCATTCACGTCATCGTATAGCCGTTACGGCGCCTTTCATGACCACCAGCGTCGTACGTCGACCCGACAAATGCCATCTCAAAACAGTAGGGAATCTTCCTCCACCTTGTTACACTCGCTGGAAAGCGCGTCTAGAGCGCTCCGTCTGACCGCATTGCCTCCAAACACGTCTCCGACGGTTGTCTGGTTGAAGGCATATGCGACACATCGGTGAAGAGCTGTCCACTCGGCATGTTGTTGGGCGCATCCGTACCGCACTGCATGGTGTCGTTGCAAAGATGGACCTCACCGTAGACGTCGGGAGTGAAGTTGCGCATCATGCAGCCCACTGCGCACAGTTTGAGTCGTAACACGACGTCCTGTGGCTGCACGAAAAACACCATTCAACACGGTGGCGTTGCTGTCAGGGTTCCTCTGAGCCATAACCCGTAGGTAGCGGACATCCTTGGGCAGTCTGAGCGAGGCATGTCATCGACAGTTCCTGTCTCTCTGTATCTCCTCCATGTCCGAACAACATCGCTTTGGTTCACTCCGAGACGCCTGGACACTGCCTTTGTTGAGAGCCCTTCCTGGCACAAAGTAACAATGCGGACGCGATCGAATAGCGGTATTGACCGTCTAAGGCATGCTTGAATTGTAGACAAAACGAGTCATGGTTGTTTCACATCTTTGGGCGCGTTTAGTGACATCTCTGAACCGTCAAAGGGACTATGTCTGTGATACAATATCTACAGTCAACGTCTATCTCCAGGAGTTCTGGGAACTGCGGTGATGAAAAACTTTTTTTGATGTGTCTAGGTTTGATAGCTTCCACTACAAAATATACACGTGTAAATTCCACTGAGCGAAATACAGCGACGTGCGATAGAAAAATGTTGCGGGAAGAAACGTGGCACAGCAGTTTGGCACACTGAAGACCAAATAACATGTCTTACATTTCCCCGAACATATATGTTTTATATATCAAACTCTACAAAAATATGTGAGATACAACAACGCTGGAAAGGCTGGTGCTGGATTCATCATAAACACTGAGCTGCGTGTAAATCAAAATGCAGGATTAAATTCGCTAGAGATTCGGATGAAATGCGTGTACCAATACGTGCGAAATATGTGTGAAATATATTCGACATGTGCATATGTGGGCAAGCCACAGGTAAAAATTCATCCCAAACCCCTGGACCGATTTCAACCAAATTTGGTACAAACAGTTACAATCTGGAAAGAAATGCTGTGGGGTTCAGAACCACCAGCCTCCTACTGGCGTGCGCGTGATGACGTGGAGCAAGAAGGGGGGAGCATGAGATGTACAGAGAGAGAGGGGGGGGAAGCAAGAGATGGGCAAAGAGAGAGAGAGAGAGGGGAGGAGGACAGACAGAGGACAGGAGAAAATGCACAGTCAGAGGGCTGGGGGGGGGACTAACAGTAGACTGGAACAAATACATACGCGGGCAACACTGCGTATTCAGGTGGTTATAAAATTCTAGAACCTTTAAGCGTGAAGAACAAAAAATACTAACAAAGAAGCTCAGAAGAAACTCTGCCGACAACTAAGGAATGGGAGCACACAAACCCTCACCTCACGAAAAGGCAGGCTGAATAAGCGAGGCGTCAGGTGAAGCAGTGTTTTGCAATCACCGCCTTCCAACGAATTTCATCCTTCGCACATTCAGCTCCGTCAACAGCTTCGTGGCAATGACTTTCAGAATCGGTTACACTCCTAATGCTGTACAGGAGTGGTGCTTGGTTTTTATACAAGATTTTGCTTGAGGGTCAAACATCGTTTGCAAACCGCAGGGTAATCACTCTTCGCAATATACGCGACTCGTCAGACGAAAACCCTCGCAGAAACAAAAAGTCGTTACAAGACTGCTTTCAAGTGCCAACCCGCTGTGCAGACTCTACGAAAAGCACATCACTGGTACGTGTTTCACTGATAGGACTGTAGAGAGGCAGGCATATCTTCAGATTTATGCGCAGAAGCAGTTTCGGACCACTTACCTATCTTCAGTTACACAAGCAATAAGAGTAGAATATATGTAGTTACAAGTGTCACAGTCTCGTACAATATCATTGTAGGAAATAGTTACTTAGTTTGGAGTCGTGTGTTTATACACTCAGTGACTACTGCATCTCCTTTCTTTTACTAGCCACTCTCACGCCTAACACGACACACGTACAGGGTGCAAAGCACAGCCGTTCGTAACGTACATCAGTGTTGCAGCGAAATTTGGGGCGGGCAGCCTGACAGGGGCACCTGGGTCTGCGCAGCCGGCAAACGGCCTCAGATTAGCGCACAAGAGGAGCCGCCCGTGCTACAGCGCATGCGCACTGCGCTGCAGTTTCACAGCCCCCTCGCTCTCTTGCGCCACCGGCTTAGTCGGCTGATTCGTTAACATGGTCAGTTTAAACTTTGTCGTGAGAGGAATATAAATGAAAGAATACTTTTGTAAATACTATGCAAAAACAAATTCCATGTACAACTCGAAGTTAACCCTTACAAAGACAGTAGTTGCTTAGTAAAAAAAGGCCGGACAAAAAAAACTATGTAATTCCTGAATTTATATTACAATTCACAAATCCTTTCAGGTGAAAATTTCACCAACGTCAGTTTTATATTTTGTGAGTGCAAGAACAAGGGGGTTTTAATATTCGTGCACTATTTTAGCCAAAATTTCGCGTGTCGCGCATGCACCGTGCAGATGATTTCACAGCGGCGCAACGTATCTGGAGCTACGTCTCCGGAAGACCTCGCAGAGTAATCAGACTGGCGCCGCGTCCGACCGTGACACGTGACACGCCAGTCTCCAGCCACGCCTGCGCAGGTGCGTATCTGGCCTGGCGCATGCGCACCACACTGCACCCCCACAAGCCACGTGCCCCGTGTTTGAATCAGTTCTGCTACTGCGTGCTTCACTGTGCACCATGTCTCCATTAATTGACCAAGAGCGAAAGTATCTAGTGCTCTGCGACCACGCAAAGCTGGAGTACAGGGTTATCAAATGAAATGACCGTTTGGCGTCATTGGCCGGGAGGCCCCTTACGGGGCAGGCCCGGCCGCCTCGGTGCAGCTCTTACTACAGTCGACGCCACATTGGGCGACCTGCGCCCCGGATGGGAGATGTAAGCACGTACAACGGTTCCCTTGCACGCCACAAATGTCGCACACTTCGTTTACAATCGACGGTACAGTACTCTAATGCCGACCCTGTAGCGGAAGCTTATGGCAGCGTACAAGACTCCAGTAGGGAGATACCTGTTATAAAAACAGAATAGAAGTAACTGTGAGATGTCCATAGTAAAGAGAGAGACAAACAGTGATCAAACTGCAACAAATTGAAAACCTGGGAGCAAGAGAAAGAAATGGAGTTTTTACTGTTCGCATTGCCAGATCACAACTCGTAAGTATTAACATCGTGGAACTGATATTAGTATGGAAGTCTTGCATTAAAGTACAGTGTGCAGCAATTACTGCCTTGGTGGGACCTTTGGAAGTAAATAACAGAAGGGATGTCGCCTGGCGAACGTGATTATTTATTTGATTGTTAACATTATTTCTTTCCAGGCATGACAGGAATATTCGTGACGTCATGGGTAACTCACAACTTGCTGAGAAGCAAACGATGACGATACTGTTAATGCTGAAGCTTTCGCTGCTGATGATGACAATTTTGTCAGCTCTGACCACGATGTCAACACAGTCTGGAACAAACCCAAAGGAGTCGACAAAGTTCTGAATTTTTTGAAAAATAAGCAGGAAAATAAAGCTATTCGTTCTGTCCCTGAGGAAATAGATTTGTTTTTTGGCAGCACGTCAATGTGGGTGGGAAATATTGTCTCTAAGGTTACAAAACGCAGTAAAGAAAGAAGTTTTAGAAGCACTAAACCGAGCTGAACATGAAACAGACTCATTCATGACTTTTATAACACTGATGCTGCGTCAGACTCGCTTTCCCTTGTTGTCTCCAAGTACCTCCTCAGGCAACTCATCAGGGCCACATAATAACTATTGCAAAGGTCCTTCACTGTGAAAATGATAAGACACAGATGTTGATTTGTTAGTGCAAAACTATTAAGAAAAACAGAAAAACTTTAAATATTCTAAATACAAATTTCGAACTTTAAACTCAAAGTGATAATATCTATTTTTGTAGTTGCAGCTTGTTAACATACAACATAATTTTTTATATTTTGTCTTATCACAATAGCGGACAAATACACTCGTGTAACTCAATTGTAGTTAACATACACTTTTACTCCATTTCCTACAACATTATTCACAAAAAGGCTATATTTCAATTTTGACATTACGGACAAGGAATTCTTACCTACAACATTATTCACAAAAAGGCTGTATTTCAATTTTGACATTACGGACAAGGAATTCTTACCTACAATATTATTCACAAAAAGGCTGTATTTCAATTTTGACATCACGGACAAGGAGTTCTTACCTTAGACAAATAGCTAGCCGTTCTCCAGGAGGTAGTGATTTTCTGTAATGTGTGTCCTGCTCTTTAATACCACTGCCTGTGAGTGATAAAACTCCACTGAACTGTTTTCCATTAATTCTAAAATAAGTTTTCAATCTTCCATCGTGAAGGTGTAAATCTTCCACTAGGTTGTGGCATTCCCCATACACTGTTGTTCTAACATTTACCGGATGAACAGAATTCTATTGAATTCTGTTGAAAGGCAAGGTAACAAATAAAGAGGAAAGTTTGTAAAAGTTGGCAAAAATAGATGTGCTAAGCAATATTGAGATCGTAAGTAATTTTTCTGATTGAGACAACAATGAATTATTGAAATGTGCTAGAAAACAGCGAATGGATTGTGAAGGTCAATTGGAAGAACTGAGTGATGAGGTTATTCATTTTAAAGCGTGCGTGAAGAGCAACAAAATTAAAACCTCCTCCCCAAGTCCTCTGTGCAGAGTGTTGCGTGAACACCCAGAGCTCTCTTTCTCACTCCTCAAAAGACTCGACAGTTACGTTCAGGAAGTATGTATTTATTATATTATTATTATTAGCGGCAGCAGCAGTCGTAGTATTAAGTCACATACAGACATACGTTACCAGGTGGTGAATTTATGTCGAAATGAAGGGTGAAAATATTTATCTCTGCCTAGGGACAGAAACTAGCAAAATTAGCCCGTGCCATAGACTGGCCTGCAGTTGGTGTTTTCATTTTAGCGATGCACTCCAGCACAGCTATTGATTTTTTATGTTTTACTTGTACACAAGGTACATGATCAGCGAGATTTCGATTTATCCAATAGAATTATGATTTTATGGGTCAGAATATGAAAGGGTACTCATTACAGTGATTTTAGTTTGTTTCGTATCGTTTGACAGTAATGTTTCACAATTACAAGAAAAATATTGCGGCGTAATGACAAGGGGGTACGCTAAAAAAACTAGTCAGATAATGTTTTCTTTATTGGTTCTGCAATTGGTTCAAATGGCTCTGAGCACTATGGGACTCAACTTCTGAGGTCATTAGTCCCCTAGAACTTCGAACTAGTTAAACCTAACTAACCTAAGGACATCACACACATCCATGCCTGAGGCAGGATTCGAACTTGCGACCGTAGCGGTCACGCGGTTCCAGACTGAAGCGCCTTTAACCGCACGGCCACACAGGCCGGCGCAGGATTCGAACGTGCGACCGTAGCGGTCTCGCGGTTCCAGACTGCAGCGCCTAGAACCGCACGGCCACTTCGGCCGGCTTATCTTTGAGAAATATTGCCTCGCATTTTGAGATAGTTTGAGATAACGAATTGTGTGTATTGTTGTTGTTCGGATGTACCTCCATCAAGAGCAGTTCGTGGTCTGCCGAGCCCCGCCGCTCCCCCGCGTCCCCCTCGCCCTTAAAACATGGCGACACGTCCGTAAACGCACCCCTGCTGTCTGGTCGCCGTGTGCACGTGAGAAGCCAGCACTGAGCGGCAGAGAATCTCAGCAGGTGGGAGTAGGGCGTTAATTGTCTCCCCTGCCCAGTTAAGACAGGGCTAACTTATACAGTCCACACGTCACTGTGCAGACGTGACGGGGTTTCGGCGTCACAGGCAGCTATGGAAGACCGCAGGAACTGCTATTAGACTTGTCAGCGTCCGGTGGGGGGTGCTTCTAGACACCGTAGTGGACGTCGCATCCCAAATTGCGTACTATAAAACTGTACCGTTTCAAGGTAACGGTACATTCAAGATTTGTAAAAACGCGTCACTTTCTTTCAGATTTGTTATAACTGAACGTCATATAAGGACGCATCGCCCGTTAAAGCCTTCATTAAAGTTTCGGTACGAAGGCTGAACTTGCAGGAGCACGTTCAGAGACCGTGAATAGTTACAATAGAAAGAAAACAGCCCTCGGTCACTATTTTTAACCTCAGTCCGTTTTGCAGCCTGCACCACGCTAGTAACGAGCAACCCTTAGTGGCTCGCCATCACAGTTTTCTTTATCTTAAATTTCTTTGTGACTAATGCCCTTTTGACATATTTATTATTTTATACAATATGACATATAAGTACTGCCAGTCTTTCACAATGGTTCTGTACTTATATTCTGTACCATACGTTTTTAGTCATAATTCTGTCATCATGTTATAGACCATACTTTGATTTAAATTCTGAGGAAGACACTGCTAGCTGTGTTGAAACCCGGTTAATTCGTTAAAAATACTGACCGAGGGCTGTTTTCTTTCTATTGTTTGATCAGTTCATTGTCAGGTAGCGGTTATGAGCGTTGAGTTACTGAGCAGAGGCTAATTATGGGGATGATTCGCGTCCTGCCATATGCAAAAATTCTTCTCGACTTTACGTTTGTAAAAAGGTCCTGGGACTTCTCTATTAAGCCAACAGAACTATGTTCTGTAATATTTGATGTTGTGTACATACAGTACCTCTCTCTCTCTCTCTCTCTCTCTCTCTCTCTCTCTCTCTCTCTCTCTCTCTCAGGTGTGAGTTGTCTTTGTCAATAATTTACAAAGTCAGGGCGGAACTAGCAAATGCGAATGCATATTCACCGTTGATCATCTCGCAAACCAAATCATTATTGAATATAAAACTTATAGAACCAGCTCACTTACTTGCAACACAATTAAAAGGTAACGTAGTGTGTAATGCATAAAATGTAACTATGTATAAAGTGTATAAATGACAATTTACGAGCTAGTTGTTCTAGGCCACTTCTTTCCCAAACAAACGTCTCCAATTAAAGTACATCTTTAACCACCAATATTAAGCTTTTCACCATTTTATTACAACAAATTTTTACTAATAGCGACTCGTTTTCTAGACATCTTGATCGTGTTGGTGTTTTGAAACGGCATTTGCTCGTGGGACATCAGGTGGGTGAGCTGCCGCCTTACCTCGCCTGTCGGAGTGGCTGCCCGCCCTTCCTAACTACAGACAAACTCCTGACACTGGTTCTTAGAGTTTCTAAAAACAAGTTTATCTTGTTGAGACACTGTAATGAACACAGTCGAATACACACGTTATTGGATTCAGTGAAGGTTGGGTTCAGCCTTTCTTTTTTTTACTTTTAAATCTATAAGTCTTCTCACTTTCGCTGTTGATGAAGGCGTTTTACAAAAACAGCACAATTTTCTCAGTAGGGTTCGTAGCTAATTCTTGCCAACATTTTAATTTCTGCTTTATCGACAGCCGCGTCCACATCAATGCAGAACTTAACACATTTATGAAGGATGTAACTTTACGTTGACGAATCTTGCAATCAAGGAAGAGCGTATCTTCCAGTTAACCTCCACTGGACATGACTGTTGTTGTTGTTGTGAACGTCACGTTCGCCTCGCGTGTTGTGACCGAGTGATCGCGAAAGTCGACTGACAACTCGTTTCGATATCGATACAGCCTGTGTCGTCAAAATGACGTCACGTTTGCGCAAAGTGAGGTGAACTATAGGTTGTCCTTAACACTGCTGCGAGCCCGGACGGCAGCGTCGACTCAACCAAAGATGCTGTTTAACGTGGCGTTGCCACAGCCAGTTTCGTACTTCCAGGCCGTTCTCTTTCTCATTTTTTGTATCACAGTACAGCTTAATTTGCTTTTCATCAGACACGCAGTAATTCTGTTCCAGCTTTCTACTGCACCTTCTTCAGCTGTCGGTTCATTTGCAGTAATTCTTTCTAGTACTTCGGTGGATTCCTAGTTGGCGCTCATTTTCTCTAACCCAGTTGTCTAATTTTCTTTCTGGTTAGTACTTTCAAGTACTTAGGATTCGTCGAAACTTTTAACGAGTCCTCCTTCACTGGACTGCCTGTAGGAGAGGTCTTAAGATACGGTGCAGGTACCGCGTCTGGAACACGCGGCGTTTCCTGAACGATATTTTCCAGTTGTAATGCTCCTGTCTTTCGCCGCAAGTGTATCGGTGAAGTCCGCAGCTAGCTTACATATGTTGTCAACGAATACTCACATTTGTATTCATAGCGTCCACCGAAAGAGAATGACCTATTTGAAGCTGAACGTCCAGACTGATGGAGTCTGTTACGGGTGTTTGATCATTGGAACTGAGACTTCTGACGACTGTCAGATGATGTTGTTTCAAGCGAAGACACTAAATTCTGCCGTCAGCACACAGCTGAATCCTCTGTTATTCGCAACTATATTCAGACATTCACGAGGGCCTTTAGGGCTCTTCGAAAGGTAAAGGGGTTTCTATTATCGCCGATAAACTTTCTAGACTTGATAACATTTATTCTGAACTGCTGTTTTTATACAAAACACCACCACGTCCCTTACGTTGTTCTCACCCCACGTCCGTCATGGCGTTGACTGACTAATCTCGAATACCACAGCTTTTGTTTCCGCTCGAGAATTTTGTGCTGTTTGCTGCTGAGCTAGTGACCAATCTAATCTATTGGACCGACGTCTGATCCACGAGGGTCCGGAATTAATTTCTGGTCCAGCGAATTCTTTGTAATTATCCCGTAGATAACCTAGTCCATGAGCATTGTAGTCGGCCATCTCATCGTTAAAAAGTGTATCAGTTTCATAACAAAAATTGTTCCTTACGCATTTTGTTAAATGAATGTCGTCTGAAAAGTAATTTTCCTTTGGCTTCATCAACGGTGTTCGGTCTGGAATAAGGAACTAAATTTTTTTTTCTCGAAATCCGTATATATTTTCAAATTATTTCATCTGACTCGCTGCCGTTTGAAGTGACTGCAGTAATTCTTGTTCCTGCTTCCCCTAACTTAAGAAGCCGGTCAGTCAAGACCCTGTGAGACGACGTAACCAGGAGTTGATGCCACCACTCGCGTATGTTAAATGGTGTAAGTAGGCTGTTTAGGTTTTTATATTGGTAACGCCACGTTGCGCTCTGTATGAAAATCTCTGGCTGTGCTGTGTGCAGTCTGTGGCTGGGTGGCATTGTTGGAATATTCGCTTTGTAGTGTTGGGCATTTGGCTGTTGACAGCGTGTAGCGTTGCGCAGTTGGAGGTGAGCCGCCAGCAGTGGTGGATGTGGGGAGAGCAATGGCGGAGTTTTGAGAGCGGATGATCTGGACGTGTGTCCATCAGAGACAGTAAATTTGTAAGACTGGATGTCACGAACTGATATATATATATATATATATATATATATATATATATATATATATAAAATGACTTTTGAACACTATTAAGGTAAATACATTGTTTGTTCTTTATCAAAATCTTTCATTTCCTAACGATGCCTATAAGTAGTTAGTGCCTTCAGTAGTTTGAATCTTTTATTTAGCTGGCAGTAGTGGCGCTCGCTGTATTGCAGTAGTTCGTGTAACGAAGATTTTTGTGAGGTAAGTGATTCATGAAAGGTATAGGTTATTGTTAGTGAGGGCCTTTCTTTTGTAGGGATTGTTGAAAGTCTGATTTCGCTGCGCAAAAAATATTGTGTGTAGGTTTAACTACAGTCATTTATAATTTTTCTAAGTGGACGTTTCAGTGGCTCTGAGCACTATGGGTCTTAACTTGTCAGATCATCAGTCCCCTGGAACTTAGAACTACTTAAATCTAACTAACGTAAGGTCTTCACACACATCTAAGCCCGAGGCAGGGTTCGAACCGGCGACCGGGTCGCGTGGTTCCAGACTGTAGCGCCTAGAACCGCTCGGCTACTCCGGGCGGCCTGCGTATGTTATCAAGCGTTTTTAATGCAGCAGAGCAAAAGACGTGAATAGTAGAAAAATTTATGTAACGCAGTTGTTAGTAATCTCGAATGCATTTCCATAACTTAACACATCCATTGACTCACAGACAAGTGTTACTGAATCGTAATTTTTCTTCAGTCGGTAACTTTGTCGAAATTCGGATCACCGAACGTTTATTTTAACTTTCTACCCAAAAATCATTGTTTACTGCTTACACGCCAGGAGTATTAATTTTTTATTGGCATTTGAGACCCTTTGCTAAATTTCGAAAATGCGCTATCGAAGGGAAGTGGCAGGAATTCGTGCTTCAAAAATCCACATCATTTTGGGCGACTTTCTTTATTAAACGTACGCCGTCTACAAGAAATTAGTTATTAAAGCGCGTTTCCGTATTTTGCTGTTAGAATTTCACGTTGTGTCTACCAATATTTTCCGTTTCTTACCGCTTCCACAATATTCACAAAGATGCGATGGGGCTCTCTTGAGGTTTCCATTTGCGATGTGTTTCTGCAATGGGTTACTTCCGGCACTGGCTCTTCTCAGCGTTACTTCGTAGTCGCACAACTACTGGTTCCTCATACTTCAGTCTTGTTTTTGATGCACCTGTTGCTGCCTCCGGTACCAAATCGTTCCTCACCTTTTATTGGGTGGAATACACATCTGGTTTGCACGTCTTTTCTGCCAGAACTTCTCTTCTGCTGAGGCAGCAGACTTTAGGGAAAGTAAATGCGGGAGAATGTTGTGGACGTCCGCGACTCGAGGTTTGTCGCTGGCAGACAGAGAAGGCGCTGGACGGTGACCAGGCCGACTGTCTCCGGTGTCTGCCGTGCGTCAGTCTTCTGAACTCCTCTAAGCACTGTTTCTCTGTAGCGGTCTCCACCTCGGCCTCTCTCTTCAGAGCGCCACGGTCCACGTGGTTTGTGACGTCACTTACTTCGTCGAGTAAGTTGCGTTCGACTGTAGTACGAGCCACGGACGCCGGCGGTTCGCGCAGGTGGAGAGACGGGCGGCGGCTGCACAGTGCCGGCGGTCGCAGGCGGCGGCTGCGGTGCGGCCTCCGCGCCCCACGTGAGCGTCGAGTGTCTGGCAAGTCGCGCCTCTCGCCTGCTTGTGTTGTGGACTTTGTTGCTTAGCACCACCATCAGGCATGAGCAGTCCCAACGAATGGGATATAAATTCAGTAAATAACTCGCTGGGATCGCGTTTGATGCTCACACAGGGTACCACATTCACAGCAGAGCTCCCACAACACCACTGAGCGCTCATTGGCTGTCGCAGGGTGCGTGGCGCGGGCGCGCAGAACGAGCGTAGGGCCGACCGAGCTACACTGAAGCTCCAACCAAACTGGTATAGGCACGCGCATTCGAATGCAGAGATATGTAAACAGGGAGAATACGGTGCTGCCGTCAGCAACGCCTGTATAACACAACAAGTGTCTGGCGCAGGTTATCACGATTTGAGTGAGTCTGAACGCGGTGTTACAGTCGGCGCACGAGCTATGGGACGCAGCAACTCCGAGGTAACAATAAAGTTGGGAATTTCCCATACGATCATTTCACGAGTGTACCGTGAATGTCTGGAATCCAGTAAAACGTCAGATCTCCGACATCGCTGCCACCCGTAAAACATCCATCAAGAACGGCAACAACGACGACTGCAGAAAATCGTTCAACGTAAAAGTAATGCAAATTGCTGCGTATTTCAATGCTGGGCCATCAAAAAGTGTCAGCCCGCTCGTGTACCCCCGATAACTGCACGACACAAAGCTTTACGCCTCGCCTGGGCCCGTCAACACCGACATTACACTGGAAACATGTCACCTGTCTCGTTTCAAATTGTATCGAGCGGATGGAAGTGTGTAAGTGTGGAGACAACCTCATGAATCCATGGACCCTGCATATCAGTAGGCGACTGTTCAAGCTGGTAGATGCTCTGAAATGGTATGGGGCGTGTGCAATTTGCGTAATATGGGACCCCTGATACGCGTAGACACGACTATGACAGGTGACACATACTAACATCCGGTCGGATCACCTGCATCCATTCACGTCCATTGTGCATTCCGATGGACTTCGGCAATGCCACAAGGGCAATGCGACACGCCACACGTTCCGAATTGCTACAGAAGTGCTGCAAGAACCCTCTTCTCAGTGTAAACACTTTCGCTAGCCACCAAACTCCCCAGACATCAACGTTACTGGGCGTACCTGAGATGCGACATGCTCCTTGCTGCAAGATGAGTGGTGTCACTTCCCTCCAGCACTGCTTCAGACATTAGTGAAGTCCATGCCACGTCGTGCTGCGGCACTTCTGCGTGCTCGCGTGGGCTCTGCACGATATTACACAGGCGTACCAGTTCACTTGGCTCTTCAGTGTATAACACACGCAGCCGTCACAGACACCTGCACCTCAGACTGTTGGTAAGGGTGTCCACTGCAGACGTTGTTTCCCCTGAAGCGAATTATATGTTTGGAACTGATTGTACTAATGACTGTGCTTCTACACGCTCTGTGTGTGTATAGAAGTACGAATAAATCTTCGTAACTATGTCACTCGTACGCAATGACTTCCTAAAGTATGGCGGATAATAGTAGAGTGTGCCACCGCAGGAAGGGCTGAGAAACGTGTCACAGCCTCTCTGTGAGTACCACAGTCATACTAATAAACCTTCGTAGCTGTATTCCAGACGTCCACTGGTAACAGGTCTGCTGTTTCAGTAGCGCTGGTGCAGCAGCTGCTGCGTAGCCCACACCGACCATTTTTCTTCCCAAGCTCCCTTAGTGCTCGAAGAAAACGTTAAATTATGCTTCACTATGAAGCGCGCCAAGTGAAGGATGAACTCTGCACCTATTCACACTCCATAATGGGGCAAACTGCGCGCGTAATCGTGTGGCTGACTTTCTTCAAATATAAAAAAAATAATTCTATGTGCAGCGCCCAGGGACCAGTCTCCTACAGTAGTACGACACACTTCCAGATACATCCGAGAATATCGACGTTGAAGACTTTGCACAGCTTTTAAGTACAAACCACTCAGAGCATTTAAAGTCAAACGTTTGCATCTGAGAACGTAGCATCGTAGCGTTCTAATGGTGTAAACTCTAATTCAGTTCTCGCTAATAACATTCTGTGTTATTTAACTTCTAATCTTATAATCAGTTTGAAGTTTTAATTAACGACTACAAAACATTTTTATTTTTGGCTTCTGTTACCTCGATGCTGAATAGCACTGTTGATATATGCTATAGTTTCTTCATTTGACAATAAGAAATTTTGCAGTTTGGTACAAAATTTTAATTAATAATTAACATCCGGATTATCTCGCTATCGGTAAATAAAAAAAACAGTATCGCTTAATGGCGCTCGGGAATCTTCAAAGTCATTTTTTGCAGCATTGTTGAGAACTGATTCGTATTGCACGGAACGTACACAGTGTATGTACTGCCTTTGAAGTCAGTACATTGAGTTTCGGCAGTGTGTGGTCAGGGAGTAGAAAAGTGCTAGTACATTCTGTGAATGAAATACCAGGCGCTGCAGTCATTAATTATAGAGGCGCAGAAGTACTTTGGGTGTAAACATTGTCAGGGGTATCCTTGAAGGCATATTGCGTGTTATGATATTATCTACATTATTCGAAGAATTCGTAAATACCATTGTGTCAGCCAATCTGACTAAAAATTAAAATAATTTTTGGTCATACATAAAATCAGCAAGGGGATCGAAATCACGAGCTGAGTCGCTCAGTGACCATACTGCCACAGAAACAGAAGATTACAGATCGGTCACAGCCACAGAAAAAAAAGACGACAGACAGAAGGCGAAATACAGGGCAATCATAAATGAATCATTCATTTCTAGAATTGTAAATTTTCGGAAATATTATATGTACCAATATGATTGGATGGCATTACGAATTCAGCGCCTTGCCAAAATGCCGACAAGTCAAGGGAAGACTATTCGTGTGTTGGAACATGCGGGATATTTGACCAGATGTGGCCACTGCAACCGTGTAGGGGGGTGAGCGTGAGTCCAAAGAAGTCAGCAGCAGCCACAAGCGGCGAACTATAAATACCGCCACAAAGTGTGTGGAAGACGGTGAGCCGGCGGTTACACTCCAAACAATACAACAATTAAAAGCGGAAGGTTTCGGCCGGCGCCTTCAGTTACACGCCACAATGGAGGCACTAGATGAGGATGATGATATTCAGCGACGAAGCAACTAAGACTTATACGAAAAAGTTTATCTACGCAATGTGAGAGTGTGACGTACTGAAAATCCGCGTGATATTGCCTCTCATGAACGACGTCCGCCGAGGATTAATGTTTTCTGTGCAGCGTCACAGACGAAGCTGAATGGGCCGGTTTTATTCTGTGAGGGGACTATGGTGGGTACCTCTTAACCTCGATGTGTTGCAATTGTGATTGTTTCCACAACTGATTCCGGATTCCAGGAATCATCCAACATGACACCCGTCCGTTATGGGAGCATCGATATCTGACGATACCTAAACGACGAAATTTCGCATCGCTGGATTCGTCGTAGGGCTGGAAGATGATGTCCGTCTCTTCCTTTCGACCTACAGATCTCCTGACCAAACGCCTTATTACTTTCTACTTAGGGGGGGGGGTCATTGTTTACGTGTCCCCACTGCCAAGAACACTAGAACAGCTCAGAGAAAGGGGTCAATATTTTTGTGCTGGCTACTGACAGAATGTTGCAACATAAGGTACAGAACGATCTTGACCACCGCTTGGGTGTGTTTCGTGTCCACAGAGGGGCACTTATAGAACGTACGTGGAGTTAAAAATGCGATGTTGGTGAGATTATGGTTGTGTTCAAGCATCAATCATTTGTGCACACGATACTTCGCAAAATATGGATCTCTGAAACCGAGTTAATAGTTTACAGTATTTTCCGAAGTTATTTCACAGTGGAAGGTCGTAATGTTTTTCCTCGATTCAGTCTTCGCACTAACGCCGAAACGGCAGATGTGAAGTAGTTGCGGAATACAAATTCATCTAAAAATCCACAACGGTTTTTTTACAATTGATCTCATTTTGTCCTGTGTTGTTCGTTGTATTTGTTCGTGGCAGACGTCCGATGACCCCCGTTCAGGTTGTTCGTTGTTCAGTTCATTTAGTTTTTTGCTTACAGAGGGTAGCTAAACCCTCTGACCAAACGCGCTGAGCTACTGTGCCAGCGTGGTTAAGAGACATCTGGATCGGATGTTGGTTGTTCTACAAGGATTGTGAGGAAGAACTTGCTCCCATCCCACTAGCAGTTCACCGCAGGCCGCTGGAACGACGAGTGGTAACAAGCGACTGAAGTAATTCTGGTCACTGGCGTTTTCAAGATAGTCAACGGACAAATTAAAGCAACAGGTCTGAGAGTAAACGCCGCCGCCGACATGACACAGAGGTACGACACGGCCCTTACTGCCGAGGTCCAGACGAAATTGAACGTGCACTGGTGTCTGCCCGGAATCCCTTTATGGCCTTCATTAGCGCTCCACGACGACATTCTGAAGACTACGTGACAGCCACAGCTGCAAACACGCGGGCCGCACCCGAGTCTCGTGTCTGCTGGCATACAGAGTACAGCAGGGCAGGCGTGTGTGAGAGCTTCTCTACTGACCGAGGGAGAGTGGATTGGGGAGCGGTTATCCTGTTACTGTTTCGTCGCGGAAAGTTATGATGTTGCAGTGAAAAATTAGTCTGTGTCATAATTCGGCAGCTGTAAGTATTCAATAAATTTTATTATGCAATTAGATCATATTCCACTTCGTCCACTGCACTTTAGAAAAAAAACCGCTGCTCGATTATTTTTAGTCGTTGTGGACATTTTTCTGGTGACGTTTCTCTTCCACCATGCACGAAATGTGTATGAAATTAGAAGTGTAAGCTTATCGAATAGTTCCAGAGATGATATTTATCAGACACTCCTAACATATACATAAGTTTCGCGTCTTTTGGGGAATCAGGGTGCAGTATCGAGGAAAGCGCCTCGGACCCCACAATATGCTGCGGCATAAATACGGGTATTTAGCCTCAAAAACATTCATTACATTATGCAATGTGCAGCTAACTTTTTAGATGAAAAGTTCATAAAATCTATGCCACACCACATTCAAGAAAGGAAATACTAGTAATGTGATGAATTACAGCTCCATATCACTGGAGTGTAGTTGCGGTAGAATTTTGGAACATATACCCCATTCGAACATGAATTGCTGACTGAAAGGACGAACCGCATTACTATCTCCCCCCGCGAAATAATTTCGAAAGATGGAAGAAACTGTAGGACTATTGTTAACGACTAATTAGTTTTCACAGATCCACGTTTTGCGAAATGTACCGTGTAGAAATTTGATGATGAGTGAATAGAACTGTAAACTCTCCAACATTACATTTTCCGCTCCACAAATGTTTTATCAGTGTCTCTGTAGTGACACGTAACACATCCAAGCGGTAGCCGACATCGTTCCGTAACTTATCTGGCAACATCCTCTCAGTGGTCAGCACGGAGACATTGACCCGTTTTCTGAGCTGTGTTCCTGGCAGTGGGGACACGTAAACACGGTCCCCTGATGAGCCTCCTAAGGAAAAAGTCACAAGGCGTTAGGTCAGGCGACCTGGAGGTCGAAAGCAACAGAGCCACATCATCTTCCAGCCCTACGGGCAATCCAACGATGCGAAAATTTGTTGACAGGTAGCGAGAAACATCGATGCTCCCATAAGGGAGGGGTGTCTTGTTCGAAGATGAAATTCCAGGAATCCGGAATCAGTTGTGGAAAAAAAAAACCACAACCAAAACTAGAACATATTCAGGTAAGAGTTACCCGCCACAGTTCTCTCGCGGTATACAAATGACCCATTCAGCTTCTCCTGTGACATGGCACAGAAGATATTAACCTTGGGCGAATACCGTTCATGCGCCGTCATTTCACATAGCAGAGATCCAAATTTTTCAAACAAATGCAAGGTTGCTTCGTCGCTGCATATCGGCATGGAGGCGGAATGTCCGTCCTCTTCAGCTGGTCCCTGCGTTGTGGCGCATACCGGAAGCCGCCATCGGCAACATTCCCGTTTTAATTGTTGGGCGAGCTGCAGACGGTACGGTTTGAAGAGTAAATGCCGATGCACCGTCTTCCACGAACATTGCTGCGGTGTTGACAGTTCGCAGTTTGTACCTGCTGCTGACTTCGTTGAACTGCGTACAAAAATATCGCTCGACCCCCCCACCACTACACCCTCCCCCTCCTCCACGGCTCAACTGCCACATTTGGTCAGATGTATCGCATATTCCAACACACGAAAAGTCTGCCCTTGCTTTTTCGGCATTTTGGTAACGAGCTAGAATTCGTAATGTTAGGTGGTCGGCACACTTTAAACTCGCTGAGTTTGCGGATATATTCGTGCTCCTGTGATACTGTGCATGTCATATTTAGGAAAATTTATAATTCTGAAACCGAGTGAATCATTTATAGTAGCCCTGTATTTCGCCTTCTGCCCGTCGCCTTCCGTTTCGGTGCCAGTGTGGTCACTGAGTGACTCAACTCATGATTCCGGTCCGCTTGCTGATTTTATATAAGGCCAAAAATTCTTTAAATTCATACTCAGAACGGTTTGCAATATTGTATTTACGAATTCTTTGAATAACGCACATAATATTTGTACACATAATCTTCCTCCAAGAATACCCTCTGGCAGTGTTTGCAATCCAAGTACTTCTGTGGGCAACGGCCTTGCGCAGTGGCTACACCGGCTCTCGTCAGACCACCGAAGCTAAGCGCTGTCGGGCGTGGCCGACACTTGGATGGGTGACCATCCGGGCCGCCATGCGCTGTTGCCATTTTTCGGGGTGCACTCAGCCTCGTGATGCCTATTGAGGAGCCACTCGACCGAATAGTAGCGGCGCCGGCCAAAGAAAACCATCATAACGACTGGGAGAGCGGTGTGCTGACCACACGCCTCTCCTATCCACATCCTTATCTGAGGATGACACGGCGGTCGGATGGTCCCGATGGCCTCTTGTGGCCTGAAGACGGAGTACCAAGTACTTCTGTGCCCATTCAGTTAATAACAGCAGCACCTGAAATTTAATTCACAGAATGCATTAGCACTTTGGTACTTTCTGACCACATTGTGCTTACAATTAATGTACTGACTTTAATGTCAGTACATACATGGTGTACGTTACTGCCGGGAGTCTTTACGTTGGCAATCAACAATCACGCACGTACACAGTGAGTGTATGCTTGCTTTTATCGGACCCATATTACTCTTCGTGGCACAGTTTCATTGTGTACGTACATGCAACCACCGTAATTTCGCGTGTGACTGACGTATACATTGACAAAGACCCAGCTATCGTTAATAGGTTGCATGTAACTGTTTGAATTCTAAAATTAGACCAAAAAGTACATTCTGTACAGACTAAAGTACGAAAAACCACTGCACCAATGCTTCATTCTTCTTGCAAAATAATGCTGAAAATTTATGTCAGACTTATGTAACACGTAAATACCTAGCTATCAGTGTCGCTTTTCGTTAACTTCTAATTCACGTCTTATCGACCCTTAGTTCGCTTATGGCGTCATTGAAGCGTGGTTCCTTATGTAAAACTCCGATTACAACTTGTGATCTAATGTTCTTTAAACCGGAGTTGGCCCTCTATTTATCTCTGACTTGCACAGATAATAAACTTAATTTTCGTTACCACCCACGAATGGTTCCGTCCCGTTTATTTACGGTTAAAATGCTGAATACTTATGCAAATGTAGTGATAGCAAATATTGTTCTACTTACAGTACAACAAAATATGCCCTCGACCTTCATACCTTCTTTCCTTTGTCAGGTAAATCTTTCCAACTCCAAGCAAACAAGTTAACTGTCAAGTCAGAGATATAATTTTAGTCTCCTTATTTATCTGTTTCAAATAGCAGTTTGTCTTTGTCTTTTCCTGTTATGAGAATTAGTATTAAATATTACTTTATATATATACCGCCTATGCAAATTAATTATTTCCTATTTTTACTCCGTTACATAAAAAAGATGCAAGTGATCATTAACGCCTAGATAGACGTAAAACATGCGAACTGTTTCGGTGGATGGTTACTCTCTAATGCGGCTGAAAGAAAGTTAGTATCATCTTTGGAATTCTTTTTTTTTTTCTTGTAGCTGTCTAAAAAATGTTTTTTTTTTATTTTTTTCTGTGTGATTCGAGATTAATAAGCGAAAATTCTGTTTACTTGAAATGAGAATGAGGGAGGTGCCTTTAATTTTTTTTGATCAAATGTTCGTTTCAGTTTTATTACCTTTGTAGCAGTTTATCGTGGACTGAGAATGTACCAGCAAAGGTAAATGCTCAAACCAACAACGATAGTGAATCATAATCGAAAACGCAAAGAAAAATGCTAGGTTCTTCCCTTTTGGACACGGCATAACAGATACAGCCACATCTACACATCTGCATCTACATCTACATCCATACTCCACAAGCCACCGGACGGTGTGTGGTGGAGGGTACCTTGAGTACCTCTATCGGTTCTCCTTTCTATTCCAGTCACATATTGTTCGTGGAAAGAAGGTTTGTCGGTATGCCTCAGTGTGGGCTCTAATCTCTCTGATTTTATCCTCATGGTCTCTTCGCGAAACACACGTAGGAGGGAGCAATATACTGCTTGACTCTTTGGTGAAGGTATGTTCTTGAAACTTCAACAAAAGCTCGTACCGAGCTACTGAGCGTCTCTCCTGCAGAGTCTTCCACTGGAGTATCTATCATCTCCGTAACGCTTTCACGTTTACTAAATGATCCTGTAACGAAGCGCGCTGCTCTCCGTTGGATCTTCTCTACCTCTTCTATCAACCCTATCTGGTACGGATCCCACACTGATGAGCAGTATTCAAGCAGCGGGCGAACAAGCGTACTGTAACGCACTTCCTTTGTTTTCGGATTGCATTTCCTTAGGATTCTTCCAATGAATCTCACTCTGGAATCTGCTTTACTGACGATCAACTTTATATGATCATTCCATTTTAAATCACTCCTAATGTGTACTCCCAGATAATTTATGGCATTAACTGCTTCCAGTTGCTGAGCTGCTATATTGTAGCTAAACGATAAGGGATCTATCTTTCTATGTATTCGCAGCACATTACACTTGTCTACATTGAGATTCAATTGCCATTCCCTGCACCATGCGTCAATTCGCTGCAGATCCTCCTGTATTTCAATACAATTTTCCATTGTTACAACCTCTCGATATACAACAGCATCATCCGCAAAAAGCCTCAGTGAACTTCCGATGTCATCCACAGGGTCATTTATGTATATTGTGAATAGCAACGGTCCTACGACACTCCCCTGCGGCACACCTGAAATCACTCTTACTTCGGAAGACTTCTCTCCATTGAGAATGACATTCTGCGTTCTGTTATCTAGGAACTCTTCAATCCAATCACACAATTGGTCTGATAGTCCTTATGCTCTTACTTTGTTCATTAAACGACTGTGGGGAACTGTATGGAACGCCTTGCGGAAGTCAAGAAACATGGCATCTACCTGGGAACCCGTGTCTATGGCCCTCTGAGTCTCGTGTACGAATAGCGCGAGCTGGGTTTCACACGATCGTCTTTTTCGAAACCCATGCTGATTCCTACAGAGTAGATTTCTAGTCTCCAGAAAAGTCATTACACTCGAACATAATACGTGTTCCAAAATTCTACAACTGATCGACGTTAGAGATATAGGTCTATAGTTCT
This sequence comes from Schistocerca piceifrons, assembly GCF_021461385.2. Lineage (NCBI taxonomy): Eukaryota > Metazoa > Arthropoda > Insecta > Orthoptera > Acrididae > Schistocerca > Schistocerca piceifrons. The sequence continues at coordinate 106,341,487 of NC_060148.1, forward strand.
GCACATCCGTTCGACGTCCCTTCTTGAAAACGGGAATGACCTGTGCCCTTTTCCAATCCATTGGAACGCTACGCTCTTCTAGAGAACTACGGTACACCGCTGCAAGAAGGGGGGCAAGTTCCTTCACGAACTCTGTGTAAAATCGAACTGGTATTCTATCAGTTCCTGCTGCCTTTCCTCTTTTGAGCGATTTTAATTGTTTCTCTATCCCTCTGTCGTCTATTTCGATATCTATCATTTTGTCATCTGTGCGACAATCTAGAGAAGGAAGGACAGTGCAGTCTTCCTCTGTGAAACAGCTTTGGAAAAAGACATTTATTATTTCGGCCTTTAGTCTGTCATCCTCTGTTTCAGTACCAGTTTGGTCACAGAGTGTCTGGACATTTTGTTTTGATCCACCTACCGCTTTGACATAAAGAACAAAGTTTCTTAGAATTTTCTGCCAAGTCATTACATAGAACTTTACTTTCGAATTCATTGAACGCCTCTCGCGTAGCCCTCCTCACACTACATTTCGTTTCGCGTAATTTTTGTTTCTCTGCAAGGCGTTGGCTATGTTTATGTTTGCTGTGAAGTTCCCTTTGCTTCCGCAGCAGTTTTATAACTCGGTTGTTGTACCACGGTGGCTCTTTCCCATCTCTTACAATCTTGCTTGGCGCATACTCATCTAACGCATATTGTTCGATGGTTTTGAACTTTGTCCACTGATCCTCAACACTATCTGTACCTCAGACAAAACTTTTGTGTTGAGCCGTCAGGTACTCTGAAATCTGCTTTTTGTCACTTTTTCTAAACAGAAAAATCTTCCTACCCTTTTTAATATTCCTATTTACGGCTGAAATCATCGATGCCGTAACCGCTTTATGATCGCTGATTCCCTGTTCTGCGTTAACTGTTACAAATAGTTCGGGTCTGTTTGTCACCAGAAGGTCTAATATGTTATCGCCACGAGTCGGTTCCCTGTTTAACTGCTCAAGGTAGTTTTCAGATAAAGCACTTAAAAAAAATTTCACTGGATTCTTTGTCCCTGCCACCCGTTATGAACGTTTGAGTCTTCCAGTCTATATCCGGCAAATTAAAATCTCCACCCAGAACTATAAGATGGTGGGGAAATCTACTCGAAATATTTTCCAAATTATCCTTCAGGTGCTCAGCCACAACAGCTGCGGAGCCAGGGGGCCTATAGAGACATCCAATTACCATGTCTGAGCCTGCTTTAACCGTGACCTTCACCCAAATTACTTCACATTTCGGATCTCACGGCGAGGCACGGATTTCTGAATAGAAGAGGAACTGCTGGGAGAGAACGCACGACCTCTTACGTCAGTCCAGTGGTCAGTTCGCGAGAAACTTTATTATCGAAGCTTTTGTCGAACGACATCTTTCAGACAGGACTAAACAAAACTAGTATGATGTCAACAGTTTCGTGTGGTGACCCACAGTGTTGACCTTACTCTATTCAGACTGAAGCGGTAGAAATTAAGCTCGGTATTGGACCCTAAAGCAATTGCAGCTTGCAGGGATGACGTGTTGGTATACCGATTTTGTTGCGTTCTTGTGTTGTAGGTAATCGCGCAGGTAACTTGAGTGTTTGGTGGACTTTTTTCTTTGGACCTGTGTTTCAACACAGAGTCAATAAATGGGGCACCAAAGCGCCGATAATATAAAACCGAATATACCGACTGCTCAGTGTGTTCTGCCTCAGCCAATCAGAGCACAGATAACGTCCTCTTATTACAAAGTTTTATAAGTAAGCAGTGCAAGAATGACGCGTACTGCAGACACTGCTGCCACAAAATAACCGTTCCGGTCACCGTACTTGGCGCAGCGCAAGGGAACAGGCAGAAAAATTGAAGCTCAACGAATTAATTACGTTACGTACTTGCGACCTATCAGCTTCTCTGTAAGAGTGAAATCAAAATAAGTATGGAAAATAGAAGCTGGGGGGAGGGGGCAGCTAAAGTGTTTGAGGGTACGTTCTGAATCTAAGATTCGTTGGAGGCTTGACGATCGTATGGGATTTACACATATGGAGCTGCGTAGATAATATCTGTACTGAGCAAATAGAAAAGTAGACTGCGCAAAGCATATTTTGCGTTAAACTGCAAAGTAGGGCCTCAGGTCTTGAAATACGCGATTACGATCTCAGTCGTGTCGCTATTGAACATGGCTGAGCGGGCGTACAGGCAAGCGGAGGACGGAATTGTTTATTCGGAATGCAGCATTCTGTCGCAGAAAGTGTTGCGTATTCTCGCTTCTTCGAAAAACTGCACGGAGCGCAAAGGTCACGCTCACAGCGTTCGTTGTTGCTGGCAGTGACAGGATGGTCGGGCGGAGGGGGGGGGGGGGGTGTCGTATGACGTCAGAGCCGCTGCCCCGCCAGTTCTGTCACTGGCGAGGCGGCGCTCAGTTGTTTTCCTGCAGCAGGGCGCCGGCGCCGGCGCAGCTGTGACGCAGCGTCCAGGCTTGTAGCGGCGTGCGCCGCAGTCCCGCCTCACCGCGAGAACAGCAGAGACAGGTGAGGCGGGCAGCCGGCCTCCACGGGGTTACTTGCAAGCTGCGGATGTTGTTCTGCTCGCTTTTGTGCGGTTCGTCGTATAACTCGCGACGGAGCAACGTCAAGGTACTGCTCCTGTCTAATACGGTGCCTCACTTCAAAAAATTAGGATCGGTACATCTACATCTACATGATTACTCTGCAATTCACATGTAAGTGCTTGGCAGAGGATTCATCGAACCACAATCGTACTATCTGTCTACCATTCCACTCCCGAACAGCGCGCGGGAAAAACGAACACCTGAACCTTTCTGTTCGAGCTCTGATTTCTCTTATTTTATTTTGATGATCATTCCTACCTATGTAGGTTGGGCTCAACAAAATATTTTCGCATTCGGAAGAGAAAGTTGGTGACTGAAATTTCTTAAGTAGATCTCGCTGTGACGAAAACGTCTTTGCTTTAATGACTTCCATCTCAACTCGCGTATCATATCTGCCACACTCTCCCCTATTACGTGATAATACAAAACGAGCTGCCATTTTTTTGCACCCTTTCGATGCCCTCCATCAATCCCACTTGGTAAGGGTCCCACACCGCGCAGCAATATTCTAACAGAGGTCGAACGAATGTAGTGTAAGCTGTCTCTTTAGTGGACTTGTTGCAGCTTCTAAGTGTCCTGGCAATGAAACGCAACCTTTGGCTGGCCTTCCCACAATATTATCTATGTGGTCTTTCCAACTGAAGTTGTTTGTAATTTTAACACCCAGGTACTTAGCTGAATTGACGGCTTTGAGAATTGTACTATTTATCGAGTAATCGAATTCCAACGGATTTCTTTTGGAACTCATGTGGATCACCTCACACTTCTCGTTATTTAGCGTCAACTGCCACCTGCCACACCATAGAGCAATCTTTTCTAAATCGCTTTGCAACAGATACTGGTCTTCGGGTGACCTTACTAGACGGTAAATTACAGTATCATCTGCGTACAACCTAAGAGAACTGCTCCGATTGTCACTCAGGTCATTTATATAGATCAGGAACAGCAGAGGTCCCAGGACGCTTCCCTGGGGAACACCTGATATCACTTCAATTTTACTCGATGATTTGCCGTCTATTACTACGAACTGCGGTCTTCCTGACAGGAAGTCACGAATCCAGTCGAACAACTGAGAACAAAGGGATGGCGAATAATGTGTTAAATTAGCGTGTCGAGTGTTTAATTACTTATCACTCGTTATTTATCGCCTTGTTGCATTCATTTAACAGCTGACAACTTGAGCGGATGTGACGTGGAACGAACGGAAAATACCGCCACAGTCAGTCGGACAGTGTTTCAATGTGCCAGTGTCGATTCCAACAAAATTTTCGTACCACAGTCGTTGATTACGTCCTCATCTCGTCACTGCAACGAAATATCCAATGTTAGTAGAACGAAAGTATGCGAAAACCATCAAAGTCAGCACTTGGGACTGAGTGGGTCTTAGTGCGACGCGGCGTCTTCCGCCACTGATTCCAGCAGCCGTGGTTGTCTGTGACACTGGACCACCAGCCCGCAACCTCAGAGTGATTGCACGTTGCCTCTCTTGTGGCTTGCAGGGCTGACAGAAATAAAATTTTTAATATTTCGCTTAGTCTGGCCGTCTTTAAACATCTGAAATGTTGTCTTGATGAACTCGTTCAGAGGTATAATATGACATTACGGGTTTCACACAGTTAGGAATGTACCACAGGTGGAAACTTTGCGTGTCGCGAGGTAACGTAACGCACGGCGCTGAAATATGCGGACGTTATTCAGCCAGTATTTCAGAACGAAGGAAGGTAGCGACTCGCAACAAACTCCAGACGACATTTCAAACACCTGTGATAATTTTCTCTAATCTCGCCCCGCCACACACACACACACACACACACACACACACACACACACACACACACGTGAAGTGACAGATTTTCGCTGGTCATGTACTCAACTTCGGCATCGGACGTAGCGTTTTAATTTATTAGTACAGACTCTATTCGCAGCACAGTTTGCAGACAGTAACCACACACCGCATAGAAAGAATCTGCAAAATTATATCGTTGTACGACACACACACACACGCCAAGAAATATGACGCCTCAAACATTTAGCAGCTCGAAAAGCTTGCTTTTCCCTAAAAAGGATCGCAATCTGGTGGGATTGTATTTACCCAGTATTTCGGAATAAGAACACTCGGCGACTTCAAACACACGTTAAGAATAATTCCGAACCATTGGTCAACTTCTCATTTACAAGCTTGAAGTCAGATATTACACACGTTAACTCATCTGCAAAGTAATCAGATGTAGCAAGCTGTTTTGCGCATGGGCGTTGCCAATCATGTAATCCACTCGCGAATCACAACACGTGGCGTCATGCCGACATGCTTCTGGCGATGAAATACAGCTCTTCCATTCATTTCAGTATTTTTACAATTTTCTGAAATTAAGGTTGTGGTGAACGAGTGATCTGTTGCGTTCCCCTGTACCTTGGTTATACTAAGGCGAGGATTTCGTTAGTAGCTGGTGAATTCTCGAGAAGTTATCGTAATGTTCATGCTTCATAAAATAAAGCCTTTCATATCCTGTTTTTATCGTTCTGTGACGTCACGTATCCACTTTTCAGATTTGCTGATGAAGGGAAGCGATCAGACACCACAGTTTTTTTTTTTGTACTGTGCAACGCTGCTTTGCATTGTTTACCTGTTCTCGTGTTAAAATATGCTTGATAATATCATGGTGTGTTGACAAAGTTAACGCATCAGAGATCCTTCAGACTCCTAGAGTTTTGTGCGGCTTGTTGTGTAGAAAAGTTGCTGCCGTCGTGCTTGCGCATTAATAGCATCCCTTGACTATGACGCTGCCACTTACCAACTTCTTTACTTGAGGTTCAAATGACACGATTAAAGAGCAGTGTACATTTTTATGTGCAGCCTATAACGACGGTACAATTTAAATTGTCATTTTGAGTGCAATAGCGGCAAGAACAGGGGTAGATTTCTCTGTTATTACTTTTCGTGAAGGGACTCAATCACGTCAGAATTAAAACATTTCTGCAGATATTTGCTACATATGTTTGACAGAAATCTATAGCAAATTTTATCTTAGACCTTACTGTTATATAAGGCTTATCCGTTGTTGATGGTAAGACACTGTTTCAGAAACATGGACAGCCTCTGACATTACATTTCCTGACACTTCAGCAAGACAAAAAGTACCGAAAATGACCTGTTTTGAAGAGTTCAGAAATGTCGTGTGAAAGTTAAACTGCACATAGTCGTAATAATCAAGTGTGAGTATCAGAAGTATGAAGCACGAAATTATAGCTTCGCAAACAGGTAGATCAACACATCCTCTGTCCAGTTTGCTCCTCGCATCCAATAGTGGCAGTATTCAGAACATGGCACCTCTACTTCAGCGAAAGCACCTTCCTGTACGTTCTCTGCGTAAAACGTTCCTGGCGCTGCGTAGAGCGTGCTGCATCCCCGTCGTTAAGTAGTTGCGGAGTACACAGGAGGCGAGCACCACACTGTAGATATTTGCTGTATTTGAGTGAATAGTTTTATGAAAGATCTGGAATGTGGAAAACACAATCGGAATCACGTTCTCCACAGTTCTTCGGCAACGGGACAGGCGATAGTTGCAAATGATTCTCTCACCATGTAGTACTTTCAGACTACAGAGCTTAATAAAGTCGCGCCTTACGACGAAGGCTTCATCTCCTGCGAAAACATACGGCAGCTTGTGGCCTGTAACACAAGATTCACACGGTACTTTTAACTTGCTTTACTTCAGCTTGTCGTAAAATATTGTGTTTTCAATAACGCCACCATCAGATATCCGGTCGTTGCTTCCAAAGTCTACCATTAAAAACTCGTAATTTGCGTTTACCATCGCAAGCAACACCATGCTGCTGCAGGGCTTGTAGTTACCACTGTCTGGGAGGAGGATTAATGCGCACGTGTTTACCATCGATACGACCAAGACATTTCGGAAATTGTCAATTTCCTTCAAACTAATTTGCAATATAAATCCATTTCTCTTGAGACCTTGGAAACTGAAACATAGGAAGGCTACAGCTACAGCTACAGAGAACCGCAAGCCTTGAATAATTAGTTTGGCAGTTTCTTTTTTTTTAAATTTACAACTTGTACTCATGGATTCATTTCTCAAAGCACTGAAAAACGGGCCACAAGTTTCTGGCAGAGTTTTCGAGAGACTCGGTTGTGAAACAGCAACGCACCTCAGATGACGCTATGTAGGGCCACTAGCCAAGTACCCTAATGTTGCTGCTGATTTGTCATGCTGTGCCACAGCTCTTCTCATCCGTGTCATCCTGTCTTTGTAGTGAAAGGCTGACGAGAGGAAAGCAAGTGTTGGTGTGTTTCTTCCTCTATTCTTAGGTAATTGTCGAAATCACTACACTCTAAAAGTGGGAACAGTTTTAAGTGAGAGAGTCTCCTCCGTTCTTTGCAGCCATTTCTTTATCGAAAACTTTTGTCTCCTACTCCTCTTTCCCCTAAGGCAGCCATATAGTTCCACGACGTAAAGTGCACACAGCGACAGCAAAATGACGTCATCGTCCCCCTGTCCTGCTCCACAGGGGCGTCTGACGGTCTGTGCTGGGACAGCTGCGGTCGAGAATCCGCGCCTTTACTCACGGGAGAAAATGTCTCATGGAACATCGATTGGCACAAACGATTTACCCGCTTGGAGAGATACGCGTTTGCCCCGGCATCAAAATGTGCACACTCCCGCCTACGCGCTGACAGCTTCCCCAGACGACAAACCGCTGATTGTCTCGCGCGGTAAGAAGTCGTGTCGCACAGCTACGGGCCAACGGCGGAGTACGCTACGTGCTGTGGCAGGAAGGAACACCCGCTTGAGCCGGCCGGAGTGGCCGTACGGTTCTAGGCGCTACAGTCTAGAACCGAGCGATCGCTACGGTCGCAGGTTCGAATGCTGCCTCGGGCATGGATGTGTGTGATGTCCTTAGGATAGTTAGGTTTAATTAGTTCTAAGTTCTAGGGGACTGATGACCTCAGAAGTTAAGTGCCACAGTGCTCAGAGCCATTTCAACCATTGGTATCAATGCAGTGCTGCAATCTTCTTATCATGGATTGAGTGGTATTCCTTATGACTTCAGCACTTATCGAACCACATGCTCTGACAATTCTCTCTCGTATATTGTCCAAACAGTAAATATCCGCCGACTTTTGTGTATCCATCTAACGTGCCATTGACATGTAAACACCACTCGACGGTTTCGCAGTACAACACTGACAGGAACGGTAAGACTAGTATCGTCGAATCAAGCGAATGTGAATGACGTACTCCTTCCAACAACAAGTCGATATGCTTCTCATTTACGGAAAACGTCAACAAAATTCAGTGAGCGCCGTACACTCAAACACTGAAAGATATCCTCAGCGTACTCACCCTACACGTCGTACATTTAGATATGCGTGTGATAAATGGAGAACAACTGGATCTTTAGCGCTGCGGAAACGTATCCGGCAAAGGAAAGTTATTAACGAGGAAGCGGAAATCTGTACTCTTGCCACAGCGGCTCGAGATCCTCGTGTTAGTTCGCGTCAAATCGCAAGGGAATCTGGCATGAGCCAGAGTAGTGTTGTTCGTGTTCTGCATCGCCATAAATATCATCCTTAAGATATCAGTCTCCACGAAAAATTAACTGGTACGGATTGTACGCGTCGCATTGAATTCTGCCGATCGGCTCAACTTCAGATTCAGAGGTATGACACATTTATTAATTTTATTTTATTTACTGTATAGTCTACAGTCACGAACTATGGAAATGTTAATTAGCATAACACACATTATTGGGCAAATGGGAATCCATGTTGGCTGCCGCAAGTTGCAAATAAAAAGAGTGGTCGGTGAATGTATGGTGTGGGATTCTGGATGACAGAATTATAGGCCCCTATTGCATCGAAGGAAATCTAATGGCAGGAAGTACACCACATTCCTGTTAGAAACATTAGGTCTGTTATTGGAAGAAATACCTTTAGAAACAAGGAACAGAATGTGGTATCAACACAATGGGTATCCGGCACATTTTTCGCTGATGGGTAGAAATGAGTTGCAGACACAATTTCTAAATCGTTGGATTGGACGCGGAGAAGATGTGTCGTGGCCGGCTCGTCCGTCAGACTTGACGCCTCTGGATTTTTTCTTGTGTGGATTCGTAAAACATATTGTTTATGAAGACATTCAAATGGTTCAAATGGCTCTGAGCACTATGGGACTTAACATCTGAGGTCATCAGTCCCCTAGATCTTAGAACTACTTAAACCTAACTAACCTAACATCCATGTCCGAGGCAGGATTCGAACCTGCGGCCGTAGTGGTCGCGCGGTTCCAGACTGAAGTGCCTTGCACCGCTCGGCCACCACCGGTCGGCAAGACATTCATACTACACCTCAAGATACGTGTGAGAGAATTGTCAGAGCATGTGCTTCAATAAATGCCGATGTCATAAGGAATACCACTCAACCCATGACAAGAAGATTGCAGCACTGCATTAATACCAATGGTCATCATTTTGAACACCTTCTATAAACGGACGTTCATGCCACCTTTGTGACCTGCGTTGACCTTCAAAGACCTTACTGTTACACACCATTGGATTCGTCTCGATAGCCGCTATCAGAAAATAACTACCAAACTATAGCATCCCATTTAAAAAAACAAAGTTGAGCTTCATATCTCTGAAGCGACCCCACCTAGCAACAACAAACAAACGTCATATTATGGCCTCAGTTGTCCCACGCAACATTTGTCCCACAAACGTTTCAGCTCCTATCATAGTTTCGGAGTTATTCTCGGTGGGAAAAGTTACTCACGCTGTACACACACACTGTACACAGTCAAGGCCCTGCAACTCCCCCGCTTGGACACTGCCGGACTGGCCTTTCCACCTGTCGATGTCGTCCCAGCCCGCACAACGCGTCGAGCCCCGAATCCACTCCCACACCTGGTCCCACACTCGGCGGGCTCGTATTTCGCTCGCTAAACGGAGTGCGGAACTGTAGCCAATGGCTTGCGGAAGTCAACGAAGACGGAATCAGCCGAAGCGCCTGCGGCCGTGGTGGGTTGAATCTCGTGAACGAACAGAGCGAGATGAGGTGCGCAAGATCCCTGTTGGCGGCATATTCCTGCTCCGTGCACTGGCTCTGACAGGCGGATCAGTACAGTGTGTGTGTGGAGTATCGCCTGAGCGTAAAACGTGTTCCATAGTTCTACACCAGACACACGTCGGTGACATAGGCCTATAATTTATTGCAGCTGTCCAGCGAGCGTTCTCGAAAACGTGGATGAGCCGCGCTTTTATTTCCCAACAGCTTGGCACCCATTGGTGATCCAGTGACCTACGAGAAACCACTCGTGTTTGGGCAATAAGTTCTGTTGTACGATCGCTGTAGCGTCTCACAAGTATGCCATCTGGTCCAGATGCCTTTTGTCTGTCGAGCACTTTCAGTTCATTCTTATATTCTATCACTTATCCCATCAAGGGCATTTCGGTGTCATTGCGATGACTGAAAGGAGGAACTGTATTAAGATATAGAGCTGTGGAAGAACCTCCGAAGATCGAGTTCAGTTTTTCGTTTTTCTTTGTCTTACGTTTCAGTCTCAGTTTGGTCACTGAGCGGCTGAACAGATGACGTCTAACCCGCCATAGACTACGTAAGAGCAACAATTCTTATGATTTGTAGTCAGATCGGTTGGCAATATTTGGTATGCGAACTAATCGAACGCTTCCTACAGTGCCATCTTAACACTTCATTTGGTTTTATTGAGCTGTTGCTTATCAACTATGAATTCGCTTAAATCGGAGGTGAAACTCTCTTTGCTGTCGTAGAAAATGTGACGACACGGGTATGGGACCACGGTGGATTTTTCCCCATTCGTCACGACATTACTCAGCATATACTCGACTGTGGCGTATTGTGCAATACTTCCGACGTTTTCCATTTCTGCTTCATGTTATGTGTCGACAGAAGTGCCGACACAGTGTTATTTAGACGGGCCGAATAGGCACGCTATAATCTCACCCAGAATATCGTGAAGTCTGAAACAGGATGCTCAATGAATGCTAATAAGAAAAGAACGGAGCGTCTCATATACTTAACTTTATTCTCTTGTGTGGTACATCTCTATGGTGAATACAAGTAAGACTCTCTCCAGATATGGTTAACTGCGCCTTGCTAGGTCGTAGCTATGGACTTAGCTGAAGGCTATTCTAACTGTCTCTCGGCAAATGAGAGGAAGGCTTCGTACGTCTAGTCGCTAGCAATGTCGTCCGTACAACTGGGGCGAGTGCTAGTCCGTCTTTCTAGACCTGCCATGTGGTGGCGCTAGGTCTGCAAGTACTGACAGTGGCGACACGCGGGTCCGACACGTACTAATGGACCGCGGCCGATTTAAGCTACCACCTAGCAAGTGTGGTGTCTGGCGGTGACACCACATTTCACATCTCGGTTCCCACAGCTGAATATTTGATGTTGAGTACTGACATCTTTCGTCATTTGTTTCCTGTAACTCTTGCTAAACGAAGTGTATCCTACCTTTCCTAACACCTTTACTAATTTATTACAGACTTAAGAACGCTGATGCTCTCACGCGTCAGCAGTCTATCTATCTGCTCGAAGCATATTTTGGTTAAGCACTTCAGGATAATCTCAGACTAATGTTTGGCTGTCGGACAACAGTTTTAACCTCGTGACTCTCCGCTCTGTACACGGCATACTGAAGTACCGCCATCCATTACAGTTTAGCTCGCTCAGGACACTTGGTTGAGACGTCACTGCAGGTCTTCGCTTGAAGCGCTCTGCCACTGTGGGTCCCGCACTGGAGTGTAACATACAGTCAGTACTGACGTCTTTTCACATTGTCCGCACTACGACAGTTTGCGATGACGAGTTCAAGCTTCCTCTAAAAGGGAAATATGTGTGTGTGTAGCTGACACGCACGTTAAAATTTCCGGTATCGCCGACGTGTTTGACCAATTATGCGAATTTATTGGCTGTGGCGATCTCTCGTTAGCACAGCTTCTTCGTTAAACAGGATAACACGGCATTAAGAGCGTAATAAACGTGGCAGGGTGAATTCTCGGATGAGAAATTGGAGGATTAAAGTCTGTTTCGGCACACCAAGGGATACTCGAGGAGCAGCTGTAGTTGCCACGTGTTATACGACTTTGCGTGGGACTGATTTTTGGACAATGCCCCTAACTTAGTTGCAGAGAAGAGGGGACTACATCCTAGGTCAACAGACCAGAGTGGCGAGTTAGTAACTGCTATTACAGTAGAGTACTATCGAAACACGTGCAGAGAGCACTCTGGAGGCCTTGTAAAAGTGAACTATCTACGTCAGTATATTTTCACAGAAGAAAATGTAATACACAGCCTTCAGGGGATGAAATGGTGCAGTTTTTGTAACTTTGTACAGTATTTCATTACCTTTCCTCAGTCGAAATCTCTGGTCCGGGTGTAAAAGAATCTCCCGTCACCTCCTCCTAGGCAGGCTCAGAATGTCTGTGGTGCGGCTGGGACTCGATAAAGCGACCTCTAGGTTTCTGGGCACGCGCCCCACCGCTAGACCACCACACCCAAAAGCCTCAGCAAAGTGGAGAGTGTGGTGTCACCGCCAGACACCACATTTGCTAGGTGGTAGCCTTTAAGTCGGCCGCGGTCCCTTAGTATACGTCGGACCCGCGTGTCGCCACTATCAGTGATTGCAGACCGAGCGCCGCCACACGGCAGGTCCAGAGAGACTCCCTAGCACTCGCCCCAGTTGTACAGCAGACTTTGCTAGCGATGGTCCACTGTCTACATACGCTCTCATTTTCAGAGACGACAGTTTAGCATAGCCTTCAGCTACGTCATTTGCTACGACCTAGCAAGGCGCCATATTCAGTTACTGCAACTAATTACTTCAAGACTGTATTCTGAACAAATAATATTGTTAATCATGTAGCGTCAAGAGCGACGTTCATCATTAATGGATTAAAGTTAAGTATCAAACTAATTCCGTCCGCTTTCTGAATTCTAATTCCTTGTCATTTTCCAGACCTCTCGTCAATATAGTCCTTCCCTCCTCACGCCAGCCTGCGTGAGCTAAAACGCGTGCATTTCTGCCTCCTCTCGTAACACGGTGTTGGCTCTTCAGCCAACACAACAGAGAGAGCCATTACTCTCCCCTGCACTACCAACACAGCTGTAAGACTAGACAATGGTAAACCGCTACAAAGGCGACATTGAACTGGCGGAAAAAATTCTGCCATCGTCTCTTTTGTGGTTTCAGACCACTCATTCCCACTTCCCTTTCTCACAGTATCCGTAATTTCATCACTGACGCTAAATTTCCCCTCTAGCTATGTACTGTACTTTCTCGAGCTCGCTCTTTGGCGGGCTTGCCTCCTAATTCATTCGCAGGACTGCTACTGCTACTTCTGACCATTCCAAGATGAGGTCTCACTTCCCCTTGCGGAGTTCTCGTCTATACCCTTGTTTGTCTACGATTTCTGGAATTTTTCAGGGAACACAGCGTGGCTGGACTGCCCGTGCGTATTTGTCGTGAGTCACGCTGAGCTTCTGCACCGACATCTGGAACAAGCAGCATTTTCTAAACTATATTTTCCATTTCCAAAACTCCTATGTTCCGTGGCTCGAAATACTCCCTAATGCCTACACATAGCTGATACATGGTGACAACTGTTATTTATTCTCATCGTTACCAACGAAAGATAGCGGTGGATTTGCGAGAATGTATGCAAACTGAAGAAGTAACGTAATGAACGATAGTCGTTGCAGCTCAGAAATCTCACGATGTCGAAACGACGTTCACGTTGGGGATGATTAAACTTTGCTGCCAGGACACAAGTGACTACTCTTTTCCACAAGTATAAACGTATTCTTAAACGACTGACACGTTACAAAGAGTGAGAGATAAACTATTTAATGCTAATCCCACACTGTGGAACATGAAAAACTGCTGTTAGCTCGTAAGGTATGCAGTTTAGAACTTATGTTCACCTTTCTTCTGTGACTGCCCTTTTCGGAGATGTCCATACTTACTTCACTGAACGAGCTAATGAGCTATACATTACTGCAGTATTTATAGCATCAGAGACCTTTAAGCGTATCTCTTCATATCTTAGTACTTCCCACTTCTTTGCACATTGCTTCTTCCTGACTAGTGTCCTAAACTTCAGGCTGCTGTTCACCACTACTACATTATGATCTGGGTCCATGTCTGCTCCTTGGTACGCCTTACAATCCAATACCTGAATTCGGAATCTCTTCCTGACCACAGTGTAATCTAACTGGAATCCTCCTGTATATCAGGGCGTTTTCCAAGTATATCTCCTCCTCCTGAACGGAGTATTCTCTATTACTGCCTGAAATTTATTGCAGAACTCAATTCGTGTTTCTTCTTTCTCGTTCCTACTATACCATATTCTCCTGTTACCCTTGCCTCTCCTCCCTCTCACCACATCCGCATTCCAGTCCCTCCATTACTACCAGACTTTCATCTCTCTTTACATTCTGAATCACCGATTCATTATCCTCATATACTTTCTGTTGTCTTCGTCTTCTACTCTGACGTCGGCACGTGTACCTGAACTATTTATTGTTGTCGGTGTTGGCTTGCTGTCGATTCTGATGAAAACAACCCTGTCACCGAACTCTTTGCAGTAATTCACTCTCTATCCTACCTTTCTGTTCATAACGAACCCTACTCCAATTTACCACTTTCTGCGGTAGTTGATATTGCCATATACTCGTCTGATCAAAATCCTTGTCTTCTTCCCATTTCGATTCACTGACCCCCATTTTATCAGACTGAGCCTTAGCATTTGCTATTTCAGATTTTTCACCTTCCCCACCACGATCAAACTTCCGACATTTCTTGCCACAGGTCATACAACGCAACCCTTTCGTTCGTTATTCCACCTTTTCTTGCAGGCACCTCCCCCTGACAGTCGTCTCCCGTGGATGGAAATGCCGGACTGATCCGGAATCTTTTGCCAATGGAGAAATCATCACGCCTCTTTCTCAATTACATGCCACACGTCCTTGTGGATACATACTTGTTGGTTATAACACTAAAATCTAAAATCTAAACCGTGTGTGAACGCTATATTTAAAAAGTCGCTTAGTACGGCAGCTCTTTTTGCGACTTATCGTATAAAATTAAGATTTTTGTTCCATTTTCGAAGAAATGCTTCGGCTGTAAGGTCAAATCTTAATTTTTGTTTGTTGGGTATTTCGGGACGTAGCACTTTCTTTCAAACATTCGATTTCTGCAGACTGTTCTCTTCAAATCAGGTGTCGCAAGGAATACATCGTCAAATGCAAAATGCGTACGCACATCTTAGATGCGAAAAGCAAACTATTATAACAGATTACTTTCAGTAGGAAAGTATATTGTAGTACTCGTTAGTGTACTGCATTTAAAGTTAAGGCAACTGATGAAAAATGTAACAACATTGACGATGCTGTGGTCATAGAAAACTAGAAAATTAAACACCAATGTGTGTTATTTTTTCATAGAACAGAGATGGAGTAACAGTGTATTCGTTATTGATGTCTTGTGGCCACATGTGTTAAGTATTTCCAGTGTTTCAGTAGTCTTCATCACCTGTAGAACATTTTAAAGAGAAACTTAGGAGGAAGTGTAGGCCTGCCTGTAACGTATGTACAGAGTGGTCTGTCTTCACCTTGGTACTCTTGGTTAAATTTCATGAAACACTGACTGAAGCTCAGGTGATTCCTTCCTGACTGCTCTGCCACACAGCAGTAACTGCAGGTTCTAAAAGTGCCCAACACTTTATCTCGTTCACTGTCCAAGACCATGTCCGACGTGAGTGAGCAGTTTACATTGTCGCTCCTTCTTTCTTCACTTATTGGAGGTTTTCGAGTTTTGATGCCATTTTATTGCTGCACATACTGCACAATATTCTTCAGTCCCTCTCCACAAATATTGCTTTTTAGGTACTGTTTGTGTTCTGTATCTGTGCTACTTTTTCAACAGTCAACTCCATGACAGCCTAAAACTTACAGACACGAAAATTTTGTCAAAAACCAAAGCAAAAACCGGTTTGCGCAACTGTCGGATGTAACTACCGTAACCCTCGGTTCCTTCTACGTCGTTACAACCGGTTTCGACTGTACGATGTCTCTGATGCAGTGTGGAGTACATTAACACACAAATCAAGAGTTCCGCTCAGTTCAGACATTCGCTAGAACAAGCCAGAAGGCCATCTCGCAAAAAAAGAGTAACAAAAAAGATGGTTAAGATTTTCTTTTCCTTTTCTTGTCATGTTTTTCTGTCATTCTCAATGATTATAATGCTTCTGTTATAGAATTGTAGTTAAGTTTTACCGACAAATCCGTACTTTCTCTTACAAATTTTTGCAGTGACAAAATGTTTTATCACCTACTAAGTACCAACACAGTGGTTTCCATTGCCTTCTGCATCCTCATGGCGTCGATCGTGGCAGATTCTTCGGCCTTTCAGAAGCGAGAGGGCGCCCTGGACCTCTGCCCCCTCCTCCGCCTTCTCTGACAAGGCCGCTGGCCGAACGAGGGTGACTTTCTATGCTGGAAGTCTTCGGCCGCCTATGCTGATGGTTTTTATTCAAAATTTAATCAGTGGCGAGATTGGTACCGAAGACGAAGGACGTCTTGGTTATCTGTCAAATACGTTACGCCTAGACCATGCGTACCGTAATTTATAGACACACACACACACACACACACACACCCTCCGCTATCATCTAAACCACGTAGTTGCCATGTAGTGAAATTTAAAGATATTTTGATTTTCAAATCTCATGACGGAAAGGGGAATTCGCACTATCAGTAGCCAAAACCAATTGTTGGCCTTGCTTGAGTTCAGTTTTGTTAACCAATTCAATCGGTAATTTCAGTTGAAGTTAGTGACAAGAAAGAAGAGACAAGCCAATTTTGGTTCGTCCGCCAGCGTTATGGTAAGTTGAGAGTATGTACGCACTACCGTAATAGCCTAATTACCTGCCTACAGCAGTTCAATTTTAGCATGGAGTCGCTATTTGGAGGCAAGTACATCTTTGGGGTTGCAATATTTCACTATTTCACAAGGCTAAGGAGCGCTAAATATCATGGAAAATAACATTAAATTAAAATCAGTGAATAAAAATACACTTGGATTCAGCTATGTTGCTCAAAAATCGCGCTGATAAAGAAAAATATCGCCTAAATGGTGATGGCTGTATTACTTCAAAAAAAAAAAATTGCTGAGTATTCTGTCATTAGTAGAGGAAATGGCAAATTATCACCGAATCTGGTCACTTGGGTAGTATCAGTTATTTTCGGGGGGGGGGGGGGGGGGGGTGGTTGGAGAGCGGAACGATGACAACACATTCTGTAATTCGTTCGTTTCCAAAAGCGGGCTGCTTGAATTCCTCCAAGCCGGCAGCGCCCTTCATCTCTCCCCTCAAGCCAGCAATTCCATGCACAATTAAATGTTAAAATAAGCACTCATTTATGCACTGTCAAATGACTAAACACGCAATGTAAAGGAAAATAAATTCCATCGTTTGTTGCGATGCATTTAAAAAAAAAGTTCAAATGTGTGTGAAATCTTATGGGACTTAACTGCTAAGGTGATCAGTACCTAAGCTTACACACTACTTAACCTAAATCATCCAAAGGAAAAACACTTACACCTATGCCCGAGGGAGGACTCGAACCTCCTCCGGGACTAGCCGCACAGGATGCATTTCATTTTATTGTAAAACAGTGTACAACCACCGGTTTTCCTACATTCTCCACAGACTTCCAGTAGGTCTGCGAATTGAACCGCTGAGCTAGCAATCGTTGGATTCGGGAGGCGAGATGGTCTGAATCCATCCGCCGCCAACGCCGAAAATGATTATCAGTGGATTCTCATTTTCAGTTTAGGCAAACGCCAAGGTTGGTCCCTTACTGTAGGACACAGCCAGTCGCTCCCGGACGCCTTTCTTTCCTGACAGTATCCAGTTCCCTTGAAGACGCACCCCTCTGCTCAAATGGAAGGAGCTGCATCAAACGTGTGCCAGGCATCTCTTCAGAGACTGCCGCCACTAAAAGCAATATGACAAATAAATGATGATCCAAATGTTCTTCACTTAGCTCCTGCATCTGCCTGCTGGGTTGCTCTTCAATGCAGAAAATGATCTCTCTTATATTCCAAGAGGTGCCAGATGCGTACATAAATGAGGAAATTTGGGAAAGTGTAAGGTTGAATAATTTCAGATCGTCTGCATTTTTGCCTCCAGAAATTATTCTGCCTCTCGAACAGAGGTCTGTATATTACTTTACACACACAAGGGCAGCTCACTTGCTGGTCGACACTGATTCTCTCCAAATTTATAGTCTATGCAGGGCTCGGCCAGAAATCAAAATGACATAAATGGGGGCTCCAGAAGACCAAGCGCTTAGCAGACGTTAGGTTTTTTGGCGCGGGTCGGAGAGGAATGAGTTATCTGTGTCAGCACAGCACCCAGCAAGCAGTTGGTGCACCAGAGCTTTAATCCGAGGTTCCTGGGATCGAGTCTCTACGTGCAATCTTTTTAGTTTTTTCTATTATGTATGTCACACTGCAAATAAACTGGAATAATACTCAGGGCATTGTGATTATTAATATTTTAATAAAAGGCATAATAGCCAATGGGAAAGTAATTAAAGCGCTTTAAATAAATCAAACTTTACCTACATTTTTATCCTTATGTCTACGCTTCTATTAATCAACACAGCCACTCTTGCGACGAACACGTTTCTCCCAACAACAGGCCAGTTTCTCGCCGCCGCCACTGTAAAATGTTTGACTTTGTTGACGAACCCACGACCTCAGTTCTCCACGCACCACTTCACCACCACCAGAGCAAAGTTCTCGAAGGCATTTCTTTAAGTTTCTGGCGCACGCCGGCCGAAGTGGCCGTGCGGTTAAAGGCGCTGCAGTCTGGAACCGCAAGATCGCTACGGTCGCAGGTTCGAATCCTGTCTCGGGCATGGATGTTTGTGATGTCCTTAGGTTAGTTAGGTTTAACTAGTTCTAAGTTCTAGGGGACTAATGACCTCAGCAGTTGAGTCCCATAGTGCTCAGAGCCATTTTTCTGGCGCACATGGAAATAGTCGTGGGCCAAGTCGGGACTGTGCGGAGGATGACGGACGGCAGTGGCTCCAGGGCGTCGGGGAGTCGGAAACGTCGCGGCGCCCGTGTGAGGTCGGGCTGTGTGACGTGGAAAGAGGGGGCGCTCCGTGTGTCGGCGGACTCTGCTGCGGCCAGGAACTGAAGTACAGCAAACCGTTTCTCACGCTCGAATGTAATTACGTTGCACAGCGCCATGTCACTCGCTACAAATCACAGCCCTCTAGCGGCAGACGGTTGTAACAGGTGTCAGCGAAGCGGTAAAGTGACAGAGTAACGTGCTCGACGTGTAATACCTCAGCCGATGTTGGTAACAGATTAAAAAATTCGGAGGCGCTGCTTTTCAGCACGCTCTCGTAAATTTCTAGGATTGATTGTAGGGCGTGTACGAGAACTTTGTGTGTAAAATTAGATACTTTTAACATTTTACAGTTGATGATTTACAAGTGCTGGGCCAATATTCGTCTCAAAAATACGGAAAGCAGTGATATTCTCGGCATCTTACACATGCTGCAAACGCTAAATTTTTACAGCTACATGCTTGTTTTTAGGATTTCCGAGGAAAACAGACTTGATTTAGATACATAAAAAGTCCTCCCTCAGTGCGTAGCTTGGCAGCAAACCACACGTAACGCATCATTTCGCCAAATATTGCCGAAGATAGCTGGTGATGTAGAATGGAATATATTTTGACGCAGTCTTCTTTGGATGTCATTTCCTTTTCTCTCACGATGAGACAAGAATGGTTGTGAAGCTTTTTGATCAAATTCTGTGCCTGACGACGGCGGACTGCATTTCGTGAAGAATCACTTTCAACAGTGCACGACGGCGATCGTTTAGCTTGAAAAATCTCGTCGTATATTTGTGGATTTGTTTGCCTTTCCGTTTTATCAAAATGTTAACATTCACCATGTGCTGAGCCTTACTTTGGGTTTTTTGAAATGTAAGTAGCGCAGAGAGTGACAGGAAAGTTATTTATCGAATATTCCGTCGGTTCTTGCACGAACATAAACACATGACAGACTTGATTAGACAGTATTAATGTTTCAGAATACTGAGGAAGATCAATTCCACTTTAAAAGTTAAATGGAAATAAATTTTAAAAAATCGATAAGTTTCCGCAGAGGGACTCGTACTCACGATCCTGAGATTATTGTTCTAAACTGTTCCCACTGCCCCAACCGCCCCCTGGGAACCAGGTTGCCATGACTGGCTCACGCAGCGACCGAACCATGTCGCAGTTCGCTTGGCTGTACGGAGCTGCTATGTCGCTCACTTTCATTTGCGGCGGAGGCCTGCACATACCACAGATGCCGGCGTTGAAGGGTAGCCGCGGTCCCTCCCCCTGTCAGCGAGTTCTATGTGTGTGTGTGTGTGTGTGTGTGTCTGCCTGCGAGCTGAGCTCTGCACACAGCAGGGGCGGCCGCCCCCGCCAGCCGGCTGCCTGCGACGCCTCTGCAGCGGTCTCGCTGGCCCCTGCCCCGCGCCCACTGTGCGATTCCTTTCTGTCTGCTCTGTGTTCGACCACCCGTCTCACCTTCCAAAGGTGGAAAACTGTTTCCTTCAGCTGAAAGAGGTCAGTGTGACAATCTGTCGTAAGTGTAGGCTACACATGAGGTAACACCTAGGGAGATGTATAGCTTCCTTATTTGTAATGTGATCTGTTGAATCTATCGCTATAAGGTTTTCGGTTCACTTGAGCAGTGGATCGATTTACGCTCTTGTCGTTGGGAAAAGTTAGCGCAGGAGTGTTGGTATGGGACCGTGTCTCAGGTGCACAGAGGCCAGATGGTGGGTGTCGCGTTACGTGCTGTGCCTTACACACACGTTGTCAAAATAGGTCTGGACTGCAGAATGAGTCACACTGCAGAACAGTACAAACGTAAGACCAAAACGACAAGAGTACTCACGGTCCGTCAGTTTACTCCGTTGCAAACCTTCCAGTGTTTCAAATACCAGCTTGGTGGTGGTGGTTAGTGTTTAACGTCCCGCCGACAACGAGGTCATTAGAGACGGAGCGCAAGCTCGGGTGAGGGAAGGATTGGGAAGGAAATCGGCCGTGCCCTTTCAAAGGAACCATCCCGGGATTGGCCTGAAACGATTTAGGGAAATCACGGAAAACCTAAATCAGGATGGCTGGAGACGGGGTTGAACCGTCGTCCTCCCGAATGCGAGTCCAGTGTGCTAACCACTGCACCACCTCGCTCGGTAAATACCAGCTTGTCTCGGTGTAAACGCTATCCTAAATCGAAGCGTTAATTGTACAAGTGGAGAAAAAAAGAAAGGGTCGAAGGCAAACAAACTCCTCAGACAGCATGACTTTGGCTCTGTGAAGGAAGTCACACGAGCTGGACTACAAAGTTCTAAACTGGTATAACACCTGCTAGTAATCTGTCAGAACTACTTTCGTTTCTGTGTGTTGTCTGTGTGACAGAAGTCACTTGGAACTATAAATATGTGGAAGAAGACATTAAACGGCAAGGTCCCGTGCTAATTTACATTCAGTATACGAATCAAAACATTTTGACATCCAGTCGATGAAGTCAGTCCTGCGTTACCGCAGTAGTGTTCCTGAGCAGGCATAACACGTCACTGGAAACTCTGAGATACTGAGTCAGAAAACTCTCATCAGTCGCAGGTTTGCGAGTTCTGTATGAGTGTGTTGAGGAAAGAGTGATCTGACACTGAGATAGAAAGAATTTGCTATGTTTGTCACTTTTTGCTGTTATGTAAACTACACATGTGGTAAACATGGAGTGAAATTGGTTAGGACGGAAGCAACATTGATTCAACGCTAACGGTGTGTGTGTGTGTGTGTGTGTGTGTGTGTGTGTGTGTGTGTGTGTGTGTTTTAGTGTGCACTCTAATCGCGTCTGGTAGTGGATCTCCAGTCCCCACGTCTCTGGTCCCTTCACTTCTGCTGTACAGTTGCAACTGGCATCTTTCATAATTCAACGAGGTATTTCAGCTGCGTTGTTACTCTGCCTCTTTTCCCATTCGAAGTTTCGTCTGTTATTGTTTTCAGGAGACTGTTACGTCTTAGCAGACAAGTGAATTAACATTTGCTCCTCAGATTCTGTTTTGTCTGCAGCTGTAGAAGGCAGTTACAAGGTCGACGTTTGGTTGCGTTGGTAAGATTTACACATGTTCGTTTACAATTTTACTCTACTCAAGTTCGCAAAACTACCAACATAAGGTACTTACCATTCCGCCTCAAATTGCCAGTTGCTCATGTAACTCAACAAATCTGCTCGGCCGCCTGGAGTGGCCGAGCGGTTCTAGGCGCTACAGTCTGGAACCGCGCGACCGCTACTGTCGCAGGTTCGAATCTTGCCTTGGGCATGGATGTGTGTGATGTACTTAGGTTAGTTATATTTAAGTAGTTCTGAGTTCTAGGGGACTGATGACTTCAGATGTTAAGTCCCATAGAGCTCGGAGCCATTTTTGAAATCTGCTCGTTGACAACTTTATACCTTGTTGTACGCTAATGATGTGACGCTTGTATGGCAGTGTTCCAGTCTTGGTCGTACCTCCTCCCCCGTTGTACGCGTCTGTCGACGTCTAAATAGTCACGTGTGGACACTTTTGGCTGTGTTATGGGCGTGGCCACCAGTGGCGACGTTTGTCTGAATGTGTGGCGCCCCCTGTCCTCCAGTCTGGAGGGACTCGGCTATCGCTGGAGCAGTGTGACGACAGCGTGCCGTGTGTGTGTGTGTGTGTGTGTGTGTGTGTGTGTGTGTGTCAGTGTAAACACCACCAGTCCCGCACATTTTTTTTAGCCAAAGTGTGTTTCCCAAAATGTGGATACACCTTTTTATGGAAATAAATTTACTATTTGCGCTTGATGGACAACTATCAAAAATGTTCAGTAACTTTTCCTTTTTTAAGTCAATCTTCTTTCTATGAATAGAAATAAAAATGTTTCTTTCGAGATCGAGGGACAGTTTTCTCACACACCTATATAACACATAAAATTATACAGACAACCTTTCACGTTAATTTCTCCCACCAGGCCCATGTTAATTCGTGACTTCTACAGAACTGTTTCGATTTGCTGTTTTTAAAATGGATTCTTCAGTGACTGTTATTAGTGAAGCGAAGTAAACTCAATATAGTTATTTCCTGTCTGATTCAAACGAGTCTGGGCATCTAATGCACACAGTCTACACAGTCAATATAAGCAGTAACTGAGAAGTTCTTAGGCGGCCGCGGTGGCCGAGCGGTTCTAGGCTCTTCAGTGCTGCTATGGTCGCAGGTTAGAATCCTGCCTCGGGAATGGATGTGTGTGATGTTCTCAGGTTAGTTAGGTTTACTTAGTTCTAAGTCCAGGGGACATCGACCTCAGATGTTGTTCCATAGTGCTTACAGCCATTTGAACCAATTTTTTGAGAACATCTTCAGCGAAAATTAGACTTCATAGTTGAGAAACTGTAACAAGGAGCGTTATCAGTCCTCAATGCTTGTAAACTCAAGTTGAACACAATAGATGACATTAGAAAAAGGCAAGATTCAGCTTCAAACGACATGCATTTGTACTGGACTGGGATCCAGGACTCCAGTCCAGGCACTACTGTCTCTGCTAAATAACCACGATAGATCTTGACAATCACTTCAACTACATGTACCAGCGTGTGTGAATGTTCAAACATTTTGTTGCATGAAGTTTTGTTTTGGGCAGGGATTGTGAATGGAGCACAATAAAATGGTACGAATCGAAATTTTTCGCCACTAGACAGATGATGAAACTGAAATGATTACACAACAAAGTGTTGCCTTACTGCATTTCGAACCCGGCACATATCATCGTTGTTTCCTAGCCACGTATAGATGTACAATGTCGGTTTACTTCACCACTAGCGAGATATGCTCCTGTCTGACCTAGGAATTAGGCGAGGAAAAGTTCTGTGCCGACTGGGACACTGAACACTGTACATGCCATCACGAACTGACGTGCCGGTCGGTGTGGCAGCGCGGTTCTAGGCGTCCGGTCTGGAACCGCGTGACCGCTACGGTCGCAGGTTCGAATCCTGCCTCGGGCATGGATGTGTGTGATGTCCTTAGGTTAGTTAGGTTTAAGTAGTTCTAAGTTCTAGGGGACTGATGACCATAGATGTTAAGTCCCATAATGCTCAGAGCCATTTGAACCATTTTGAACGAACTGACGTCACACGAAGAGGTGTTCACTGTGAAACAGTTTTTCACCTGTAACTAGGAGTGTAATTTATAAATCTGAAATGATATGATAAAAAGTTCTGTGCCTGATTGAGAGTCGAAACCCGCATCAATCGCTGTTGTTGACATTGCATGCAGAAATATTAAAAAACATAATTGCTTTTCACCTATGATTTTCAGTGCAAATGCCACAACCTGAAATCACCCAATAGAAATTTCTGTACCCGACCACTGTTTAAAACCTTACCTGCGCTTTTAATTGAAACCTGGATGACTTTGGTATGTTGGGAACAACACAAAACGATGGAACTGTTTTGTCCGAAAAGTGTAAGACATGGCAAAGGGATGTCTGAGTTGGACTCCCAGGTCAGTACCAAAGTTTTCAATATCTCAGGAATACGTCCCCTGTCACTTTACATGACAACTGGTTCAGTAATGAAATAAAATTTCTGGTATAAGGAAGGTTAATGGCGAGCTTCCACTTGCTGGACTTCTGCCTCTGTCATGGCCCAACCTACACTGACTCTCCTCCAGTAGGTAGTGAAGGCACGTCGTGTTTATTGTAGGTTAGGAAGAAAAGTGCAACCTTAAGTCGTATGAGAGAAGTTACCAGAGCTGAAGAGGGCCTGTTCGTACGTGTTAAGTGTTTGGCTGATCAGTGACTCGAACACAGACCTTATGCATATGAAGCTAGAGTCATTTCAACAGACCACTGAACTACTCTCAGTGCTGTACCATTGCTCTGCAGTTAACAAATGATGCTCCTCATTGGATGAGCATTCATTCTTTCCCTTTTTAATCCATATCGATGTTCACTAATTGCCTCAGCTACTCAGTGTGTGCTTTCGACTTGATTTTGTAATCGCTGAAATAAAACAACATAACGGTCAGCTGCACTACTGGCATTATCGTAAGAAGCGGAAATTTCTGCAGGAAGTGTTGTCTCCCATCTGAGCAGCTGTGACTTTATAAGAGTTTATGGTTACACCAGCACTGGATCATACAAAGTAAACTCAGCGACAAGAATCAATCAAATTCCAGAACGTTCTCCAGATATTGTTGTCATATTTATAACCGCAGTACTGTGTAATTGTGTCAAGGGCAGCTAATTATTGTCTAGTGTTTAATTTTTGTGCTAGAGGCTTATAATTTTACTAAGAGAAGAGATGCATTTGGTTTATAAGGAAGTCAATCACATACAGTCAATATTGTGTTCTGAGAATGGGTCCATTGTTTTTCTGGAAGTGTCTTTCCCTTATTATATTTTCAGAAGCAATTTATTTTTCGGTGTGAGGTGGTATTAACTTACTAAGCAGCTTCGTTTATCCAATAAATTAGTTTTTGGAAGATGTCATTCATTACTATAATTTCTTCTGTTATTGTTAACACCATCGATCTTGGCAAAGACGAGGCTTGTCTTCAGTAAATGTAGTTTACATAGTACAGATGATCCCTCCAGATAGATTCCACGTTGAAAAATATATCAAAGAATGTAGGGGTGTGGAAGGAGGCCTAGAAAAAGGAATCATGCAATTGCGTAAGAAAGTGCAAAAGTTTTTTCTCGTGTAGCGTACTACATTGATGCATGCAGCCTAAAGAGGAATAATTAACTGAAACGAGGAGATCCACGCATAAGGTCGTAGAGATTTTGTTTGATGTGTTCTCATACAGGTTGCAATATATTTATCAATTGTAATTTTTTATTTGAAGCTGTAAATTTTTCTTCGAGTGATGAATTGTATTTTTGAAGGTTGTAAGGATTGTTGTTCATGCATTCGAAAACGTTACACGAAATATTTTGTGCATGTATGTGGTAAGTGTGTCGAAGAAATCACATCGGAAAACAGTTTTCCCATTTCGATAGGATTGTTTTCATGTGATGGTTTATCAGTATAGCCCAGTTGATTACTGTCAAGCGACCAATTAACTTTCGTGTGACACTTGAATTAAATAGGAAATGTTGAGGAAGAAAGAGAAAAGTAATTTAGGGCCAAACTTACATCGATTGCAAGACCATGAGAGACAAAGCAAAATCTACATATCCCAAGTGTGGGGAAGGAAATCGATAGGGCCCTTTCAAAGGAAAAGTCTCAGCATTTGTGTTGATCGATTTAAGGAAATAAAGGAAAATGTAAATCAGGAGGGCTGGGTGGACATTTGAACCATTGGGCCATAGCTTTATAAAAAGAAAATGTTGGTCCTGAGGAAAAAGTACAATGAAAGGCTAATGTGAGCCCTCAGAATGTAACAGTACGCATCAGATGTAATGAAGGTCTTTTGAGCTAAGAAATGCTTCCTAGGGGTATGTACATAGTAATTACCATCTGTTGCAATCGTGGTCGGCTGCGAAGATTTTCATTGTGTCATTTGAAATTGTAGTATGTGCACATCAAACTAAAGGAGAAAAGTAATTATGATTTTTATCGCCTCTGCGTGTCTCGTCAGCGACGACAGTTGGTGTTGGTTTGGACTCCGTCACAAACAAAACTTTTCAAGCCATCATTTCAGATTAAAACATGTCACTCCTAGCAACTGGCAAAATAATTCGTTAATCAACGTCTCCTTGTGTGCAGTCAAGAACGATGCTGCGTGCAGGCTTAGATTCCCACCCCGCACAGAACTTATTTCCACTTAGACATGTGCACATCTTGCTACTGGTGAACTAAGCAGATGTTTAGCGTGTATTTGTGGCTAGAAAACAATGATAGGTGTTGGATTCAAATCCCGGGAAAGGAACAAAATTCTTTGTCTCAACATTTCAGATTGTCATCTCGCTACCAGAGAAATATTTCATATGTAAAGTATTATTGTGCTTAGTTAACAATCCTATTAGATGCTGGGTTCAATCCTGAACGAAAACAAAACTTTATGCTACGTCATTTCAACATGCACACACAGGCTTACCCTTGACTGATACAATATTTAAGAGCTTTCATACTTAGTTAAGAGAGACAACAGTTGCTCGATTGTTGTGGATGCTAGACTAGTACAAAAGTTTTCGTCGTGTTATTTCAAGTTTAAACTTAGTTTCTAAAATGTCATTTATTTAAATAAGTAGAGTTTTGAAGAGTTGAAGACTCTTCCAATTATAAAATGTTCCGTAATATTTACATTATCGTGATAGTCTGATTGTGGACTCACAGTGTTGCAGATCCGTTTTTTCAAGTAGTGCCTATAGTAACCATTTTGTAGAGTGAAATGCCAGTACCAAAGAGAGATCAGAGGGACTGCAAGACAGTAACACTATGTGTGTGCCTACAAATTAGGTGCAGTGGAATTCTGTCCGTTTGGATACTTTTGAGGGTGATGGTACCTGAAGTGACCTGTCCAGTAATTCTGTAATTACGTTTTGTGCAAGTGTTGGCCGTTGTATGTACCTTCTGGCTGCACCTGGGTTCGAACTATCTGTTGGATGGTGCTGTGAGTGACTGATGTGGGGAGCTCAGATGGTGCGACTGATTGTTATTAGCTTACTGGTAATTCGTTTTTATTAAGTAGAGCGCTATCCCCGTGTTCGGCACGTGTCGTCTGCCGGTTGCCAGTGTGTGGACGGTCCCTCAGCAGTGCTGGGTATAGTGAGCCACCCCCAGGTCCCCACGAGGACACGCCAGCCAGCTCACACTCTGCCTCTCTCTGTATTGCAGCGCACCAGCCGCTACGCAGCTGAGGCCCAACGCCACCGCCAGCAGCACCACCACTGCCACCACTGGCGGCGCACCCCGCCAGACACCTGCTGCGGCCCCACTGCCCAGGTGTCCTCCACCTGAAGAAGCCACTGTCCCTGCCATCATGTGGTGAGTAACCCCCCCCCCCCTTACACATTAGCTCTACATTGTGGAAAAGGTGCAAAAACAAAAAAATGAAATGTAAGGGCTCATTCTGGATTAAAAGAGGATCAGCAAGGTGAAACGTAAAGGAAGATGAATAATGGGATGGTATCCACAGAATGAGGCACTTGTATCATAAGAGAAATAACATAGTAATACGTTGCTAGGGAAAAGAGTGATCTGTTGTGAACATTTCAGTGATTTACTCCCATCACAATCAGTAAAGCAACCAACATTAACTCAGATGTGTAAGCCAACGTCACACACAGAAAATCTAGTCAAGGGAGTATGAGAGCTGTAACACTGTATTTAAAAGGATGTAAACATTTAAAAATCATGGGGTGTAGGAATGCTGTAGCAGGCAGAATAGTAAATGTAGGTCTGAGACAATTTAGGGGCGTTGGTAGAAATGAGAAAGGAGAAATAATCCTAGAGTTCTTGATTAAATTTGTGCTAGTAACAAGAATTAAACTATTCAAGAATCAAAACAAAAGCAATAGTCAGAGGAGAAGGTCCGTACTGCCCAACCTCTTCAGGATCTGGACCACGTTGATTGCACCACTGTATAACAGGTAGTCTAAGCAACCACAGCCCCTCCAGGGGGTCCACAACCCTTTTATGGATAAGTTCGTGGCAAGCAGTGGACCCCGAGCTCGTGCACCTCTCTTTCCTTTCCAGTCTGCGTACCTTCCCTTTTCATGTCCCTTCCAGTCCCCATTCCTCCCCCCACCCCATCCCCCCCCCTCGCCTCTTCCCTTCACCTTCTCCCTCTCCTTGTTGTATGTTTTGCGCCTACATCCGGAGACTGACACTTTTGAACGAATGAAGTGGTTTCTCTTTTCTCATCTCTATAATGTAAAGTATCTGTCCTTACTTTATCCTTCTCTTTCGATGATTCTTCCCTTTACCTTCTCCGCTGCGGCGTTTGAGAAATTTTGCTTTCTTTCCTTATCTTTGTTCATCCCTTTTTCTTTCTTTCCTCCCTGTGCGTCTGAAGACAAACCCACGCGTTCTCATACGTAGCCAGTGACGGGGTGACGCGTAATTCCCCACCTCGGGTAGACAAGTAAGACACATACGTACCACCTGGTAAAGGCCAGACCCAGGGTGGGGTGATTACTTGAGCTGGTACCTTCCAAACTTGCCGATTGTTCCCTCCGTCCGTTTCTTGGGAGCTGTGAACTGAGGTGTGGACAATCACTCCGAGAGGTCCCCCACTAGGAAGGAGCACGTCATCGGAGACGCCAGTAATCGTGGGGGATATTTCCGCAATTGTTTCTTCTACTTCTACAATTTCTGTCCACAAGAGAAATCTAGACGACTCTTAGCCACAGAAAATTCTTCAATCAGTGCCAAAGTTCCTAGTTGTTTCTCGGTCTGATGGTCAAGACTTCTTAACAGTAAACACTTTCATTTTTCAGAATGGTGTCGACACAACTGCAGATCTTGTAGTCTTGGTTCCAGTTACGAAGTGGCGCCTTGTTCTTAGAAACAGGCAAAAAACTGCTTCGAACTACACTGTTGCAGGCCTTCCCTGTCTGGGTGGAAGCTCACCATGCTTTAAACTCAACCCACAGTGTGGTTTATACAAGATCACTCGATGGATTATCAAATGAGGACATTCAAAATTACCTGTGTGATCAGGGAGTAACGGCCGTACATTGAGTAATGAAATGGATTGAGAAGGAATTGGTACCAACCCTCACTCTCTTCTTTGACAGAGTTCAGCTTCCATTGAACATTGAAGCAGGATATGAGATAATTTCAGTTCGCCCTTACATCCCCAATCCTACGCGTTTCTGTCAGTATCAGAGGTTTAATCGTTCCAGCCAGTCATGTTCCAATATGGCCAAATGTGTTACCTGTGGTAGAGATGCCCTTGACGGTGATTGTCCACCACTATCCCCTCATTGCATCATCAGTATGGGCCACCACGCTGCTTCCTCTAGAGACCGTCCTATTTTTAAAAATGAACGAATTATTTAGGAAACCTGAGTGAAGGAGTGTTATTCGTCAGTAGTAAGCCCATTGTGCTCTCAGAGGGTAAATATAGCACTGTCCTCACCTCTCCTCCACCTACTAAGGAGGTAGCTATGCAGACTTGCGATCTCACCTTTACCGCCACGGTCGTCATATGTACCAGCCCAAAGATCGCCCGTTCCACCTCCCCACTATCACCTGCTGACTCTAGGGCTTAACCTTCATCGGCTCCTGCTAAATCATGGGCCCCAAAATCGGACGCCTGGACTTCCAAAAAGAGCCTACTCGAAGATGTTTTATGTAGCCAGTCCTCACAATCATCTACTACTCCTTCATCTCAAAATCCTGCTTCAAAGTAGGCTAGTAAGTAACACAGTTCCTCTGACATGGCGTGTCTCTTCTACAGCGCCACCCAGCGGTATCCGCCCTCTGCCATCTTCTGTGTTCTCAGAGATGCAAAGCTGGTGGCCGATCAACAACCTGATTAGTGGCGGCAAGAGCTACTCCCAAACAATATATGGGTCAGGATCTTCTGCCTCTGACTAAATGCCATTCCATCTCATTGGCCACCAGCACTCAGTGGTCGCTGACCTTACGGCTACCATAGTGAGATTTTTCCTTTTTTCTTCCACCATATGTCAATTATCCTTTTGCAATATGTCTTCCCTCATTTCCAATCAGTCTGGTTTGATCTCCTCTCTGTTGCTGGTGTTCAGACACAGGGGACTTATGATGCTATCCAGGATCATCCAATTCACGTACACTTCCTTCCAAGCTGGCGCTGGTGCTGTACATCTTTCCCTTCTCTGTTTGTACCATATACATCTCATCGTCCACAGCAGTGACAATACCGATGTGCTTCATTTCCTTGGCCAGCCCCCACCCCCTACTTACTGGTAAGAGACTTCAAAACTGACCAGCCACTTTGGGGATCTCTGTGTCCTTATCCGAGATGCTCCCTATTGATTGACCTCTTCCACCAAGCGATTCTTGTTTGCCTCAGCACTGGGGAACCCACATTTTCGTCCGCCTCCATGTCAACCTACTCTCATTTTGACCTTGAATGGTTCGCTGCTGATACATGCTTGAGTGACCATTTTCCATGTGTCCTTCAATGACAGCCACAAGTGCCATCTCTGTGCCTAAGGCGCTGGAAGTTTTCCCAAGCCCATTGGACAATTTTTTCCTCTCTAGCAACATTTGATGACCATAAATTTCCTAGCATTGACGATCAGGTCACTCATGTTACGAAAGTTATTCTTACAGCCATGGAACGTTCAGTACCTTATACCTCCCCATTGCCCATGAGCCCCCGGTTTCTTGATGGAATGAAGCGTGCTGTGACGCAGTACGTGAGCAGTGACATGCTCTTCGCGTTTTCCTCCATCATCTTATGTTGGCCAACTGTATCTGCCATAAGCAGTTACGTGCGCAATGTTGTCACATCATGTGCAATACCAAGAAGGCAGGCTGCGACTTCTTTAGTAGCTCCTTTAATACCTACACTCCCACATCAATTGTTTGGAGTCGAATCCGACTGTAACCAGCACATCAAGCCTTCCCTGACCTCTGGGCTAACTGTCATGCAGGATTCCTTAGTGGATCCACTCGCAATGTATAACTCATTGGGTCGACACTTTGCTGAGATTTTGAGCTCTTCTAATTACCCACCAGTATTTTTGCCGAAGAAACGATTAGCTGAAGAGCGACCTCTTGCTTTTTCCTCTCAAAGTCGAGAAAGCTATAATGCTGTTTTTCCTATGCTGGAACTCAGACATGCACTCTCCCCCTCTCGCTCTTCTGCACTGGGATATGATGATATCCACGTCCAAATGTTGCTGCACCTATCATATCCTAGTTATGCTAGCTCCTTCGCCTTTGTAACTGACTTTAGGTCAACAGTAACTTTCCCAAAAGATGGCGGGAAGCAATCGTCATTCCTGCTGCAAAACCGGGAAAGGACAAACGCCCGCATCTCGTGGTCGTGCGGTAGCGTTCTTGCTTCCCACGCCCGGGTTCCCGGGTTCGATTCCCGACGGGGTCAGGGATTTTCTCTGCCTTGTGATGGCTGGGTGTTGTGTGCTGTCCTTAGTTTAGTTAGGTTTAAGTAGTTCTAAGTTCTAGGGGACTGATGACCGTAGATGTTAAGTCCCATAGTGCTCAGAGCCATTTGAACCATTTGAAAGGACAAACATCTCCCCTCCAGCTATCGCCCAATCTCTCTCACACGTAGGGTTTGTAATGTTTT